>NW_018403786.1:1236901-1422045 GCF_002113885.1 Mizuhopecten yessoensis | reverse complement strand
TGTGATAGATCCGGGGGAAGGGGGGGGGAGGGGGTGTCTATGTGTCCTGGAATAGACTGTGGGTGTAGGCGTATGTTCGATTTTTGGGATGAGGTGGTCGATACTTTGGGGTGGGTCACAAAAGTGGGTGGGGTAGTTAAAACTTACATGTTCCGCTGACTCGTGCTCCTCCAATCTGATCGGCTCCAGGCGCTCCTCATCCTCCACCAGCAACGACATAACGTAACGTCGTTTTCACAGGTAAAACATCACTCAATATATATATATATATATATACATACAATATCCATCACAATCAAATAACTTATCCTTGATAAACACGCATCTGGTTTCCACAACGAATCTCCATGCTCTAAGGACCCATATCTCTCGACTTGTATTGTGTACAGGTAGCCACCGTATATCAACACAGAACAGGTAAAGCTGTCACTTTCTTTAAACACACACACATGTACACGTTTGTGTATTCTTTGACTGACTTCCTCGTGAAACAAAAACGTTATCAATATCCAATGACGTTGTCGGACTATAGTCGAATTATAGTAGTCAATGTTCTACTAAACCACCTGTCAGTCAGGACTCCGGCTCCTGCGTCTGTTACTGGTTCTCAGGGTACCGTTCTGGGGGCAATAACGTGCGGTCAGAAATGCATTGTTTCAAGGGTATCGATCTAGTGTAAATATTTCACGTAATACAGATATCAATACCTGTAATTAACAGGTAGCGACCACACTAGCTGTAACTGTACAGAGGCGTATGTATCCCTACGCACGCCAAACAAACAATATCCGTTTTAAAAGTCCATTTCTTAATGCAGGGGAAATATTAACTCCTTAAATAGAATATTTTTCTTAGGCATTAGGCTTTTAAAGGTATGTCATGTACGTATATTCGACAGAGGTCAAAGGTCGGGTTTGACAGGTAGGTACACAGGTAAGTTTAAATATTTGTTTGGTAACAGTTAACAAGCGGACAATAATGACGTGACTGGGCGTCTGTCAGGTATTCTATAAACGGACAAATTGAGTTGTACAGGTATTCATTAAACGGTTAGATTGAGTTATACAGGTATTCAGTGAGTAAAAAATGTATTCAATATTAAATGGTTACAAATAAATTCATTGATGTAAGCATTTATTACAATTTTTTGAAGTTAAATGATAAATTACACAGTTATGTTATAGATATTCACCTTATATTAACTTGTTGTGTATGAGTTAACCGTTAAAGAAATGACAGAGAAGTAAAACTGTTTTATCATCAAAACTATACATGGGGATCAACGAGGATATCGTCCGAGGAATAACTCAAGTTATAGCTAGACAGAAGTTTAAGTGTTCCGGCGGTAAGAAAGAGAAAAGTAATAGCGTTGTGGACGGCAGACAGAGAGCAGTACTAAATTTTGCGGACGATTAGACAGAGGACAGCATTAGTTGAACGGACGGTTAAACAGAGGACAGCACTAGTTTTACAGACGGTTAGACAGAGGACCGTATTAGATTTACGGACGTTTAGACAGAGGGCAGTACTAAATTTACGGACGGTTAAACAGAGGACTGCACTAGTTTTACGGACGGTTAGACAGAGGACTGTATTAGCTTTACGGACGTTTAGACAGAGGGCAGTACTATATTTACGGACGATTGGACAGGGGACAGTACTAATTTTGCGGACGATTAGACAGAAGACAGCATTAGTTTTACGGACGATTAGACAGAGGACATCACTAGTTTTACGGATGGTTAGACAGAGAGAGCAGTACTAGCTTTATGGACGGTTAGACAGAGGACAGTACTAGTTTTACGGACGGTTAGACAGAGGACAGCATTAGTTTTAAAGATGGTTAGACAGAGGACAGCACTAGTTTTACGGACGGTTAAACAGAGGACAGTGATAGTTTTATGACGGTAAGACAGGGGACAGTTCTAGTTTTACGGACGATTCGACAGAGGACAGTACTAAATGTACGAACGGTTAGAGAGAGGACAGTAAAGGTTTTACGGACGATTAGACAGAGAACAGTACTAGTTTCACGGACGATTAGACAGAGAGCAGTACTAGTTTTACGGACGATTAGACAGAGGACAGTACTAGTTTTACGGACGGTTAGACAGAGGACAGTACTAGATTTACGGACGATTAGACAGAGGACAGTGCTAGTTTTATGACGGTTAGACAGATGACAGCACTAGATTTATGGCGGTTAGACAGAGGACAGTATTAGTTTTACGGACGGTTAGATAGAGGACAGTACTAGTTTTACGAACGGTTAGACAGAGAGCAGTAATAGTTTTACGGACGATTAGACAGAGGACAGCACTAGTTTTACGGATAATTAGACAGATGACAGTACTAGTTTTATGGCGATTAGACAGAGGAAAGTATTAGTTTTACGAACGGCCAGACAGAGAGCAGTAATAGTTTTACGGACGATTAGACAGAGGACAGCACTAGTTTTACGGATAATTAGACAGATGACAGTACTAGTTTTATGGCGATTAGACAGAGGAAAGTATTAGTTTTACGAACGGCCAGACAGAGAGCAGTAATAGTTTTACGGACGATTAGACAGAGGACAGCACTAGTTTTACGGATAATTAGACAGATGACAGTACTAGTTTTATGGCGATTAGACAGAGGAAAGTATTAGTTTTACGAACGGCCAGACAGAGAGCAGTAATAGTTTTACGGACGATTAGACAGAGGACAGCACTAGTTTTACGGATAATTAGACAGATGACAGTACTAGTTTTATGGAGATTAGACAGAGGAAAGTATTAGTTTTACGAACGGCCATACAGAGAGCAGTAATAGTTTTACGGACGATTAGACAGAGGACAGCACTAGTTTTACGGATAATTAGACAGATGACAGTACTAGTTTATGGCGATTAGACAGAGGAAAGTATTAGTTTTACGGAGGGTTAGACAGAGAGTAGTACTAGTTTTACGGACGATTTGACAGAGGACAGTATTAGTTTTATGACGGTTAGACAGATGACAGTACTAGTTTTACGGACGGTTAGACAGATGACAGTACTGGTTTCACGGACGGTTAGACAGAGAGCAGTACTAGTTTTACGGACGATTAGACAGAAGACAGTGCTAGATTTACGGATGATTAGACAGATGACAGTACTAGTTTTTATGGCGGTTAGACAGAGGACAGTATTAGTTTTACGGACGGTAAGATAGAGGACAAAACTAATTTTACGGACGATAAGACAGAGGACAGCACTAGTTTTACGGACGGTTAGACAGATGACAGTACTAGATTTATGGCGGTTAGACAGAGGACAGTATTAGTTTTACGGACGGTTGGATAGAGGACAGTACTAGTTTTACGGACGGTTAGACAGAGAGCAGTAATAGTTTTACGGACGATAAGAAAGAGGACAGCACTAGTTTTACGGATGATTAGACAGATGACAGTACTAGTTTTATGGCGGTTAGACAGGGGACAGTATTAGTTTTTACGGACGATTAGACAGAGAGTAGTACTAGTTTTATGGACGATTTGACAGAGGACAGTATTATTTTTATGACGGTTAGACAGATGACAGTAATGGTTTCACGGACGGTTAGACAGAGAGTAGTACTAATTTTACGGACGATTAGACAGAGGACAGTGTTAGTTTTATGGCGGTTAGACAGAGGACAGTATTAGTTTTACGGACGGTAAGATAGAGGACAGAACTAATTTTACGGACGATTAGACAGAGGACAGCACTGGTTTTACGGACGGTTAGACAGATGACAGTACTAGTTTTATGGCGGTTAGACAGGGGACAGTATTAGTTTTTACGGACGATTAGACAGAGAGTAGTACTAGTTTTATGAACGATTTGACAGAGGACAGTATTAGTTTTATGACGGTTAGAAAGATGACAGTACTGGTTTCACGGACGGTTAGATAGGGAGTAGTACTAGTTTTACGGACGATTAGACAGAGGACAGTGTTAGTTTTATGGCGGTTAGACAGAGGACAGTATAAGTTTGACGGAGGGTAAGATAGAGGACAGAACTAGTTTTACGGACGATTAGACAGAGAGCAGTACTAGTTTTACGGACGAATAGACAGAGGACAGCACTAGTTTTACGGACGGTTAGACAAAGGACAGTACTAGTTTTACGGATGATTAGACAGATGACAGTACTAGTTTTTTGGCGGATTGACAGAGGACAGTATTAGTTTTACGGACGGTTAGACAGAGAGGAGTTCTAGTTTTACGTACGATTAGACAGAGGACAGTATTAGTTTTATGACTGTTAGACAGATGACAGTATTAGTTTTACGGACGGTTAGACAGAGAGTAGTACTAGTTTTACGGACGATTAGACAGAGGACAGTATAAGTTTTACGGACGGTTAAACAGAGGACAGTGATAGTTTTATGTCGGTAAGACAGGTGACAGTTCTAGTTTTACGGACGATTCGACAGAGGACAGTACTAAATGTACGAACGGTTAGACAGAGGACAGTAAAGGTTTTACGGACGATTAGACAGAGAACAGTACTAGTTTCACGGACGATTAGACAGAGAGCAGTACTAGTTTTACGGACGATTAGACAGAGGACAGTACTAGTTTTACGGACGGTTAGACAGAGGACAGTACTAGATTTACGGACGATTAGACAGAGGACAGCACTAGTTTTACGGACGGTTAGACAGAGGACAGTACTAGATTTACGGACGATTAGACAGAGGACAGTGCTAGTTTTATGACGGTTAGACAGATGACAGCACTAGATTTATGGCGGTTAGACAGAGGACAGTATTAGTTTTACGGACGGTTAGATAGAGGACAGTACTAGTTTTACGAACGGTTAGACAGAGAGCAGTAATAGTTTTACGGACGATTAGACAGAGGACAGCACTAGTTTTACGGATAATTAGACAGATGACAGTACTAGTTTTATGGCGATTAGACAGAGGAAAGTATTAGTTTTACGAACGGCCAGACAGAGAGCAGTAATAGTTTTACGGACGATTAGACAGAGGACAGCACTAGTTTTACGGATAATTAGACAGATGACAGTACTAGTTTTATGGCGATTAGACAGAGGAAAGTATTAGTTTTACGAACGGCCAGACAGAGAGCAGTAATAGTTTTACGGACGATTAGACAGAGGACAGCACTAGTTTTACGGATAATTAGACAGATGACAGTACTAGTTTTATGGCGATTAGACAGAGGAAAGTATTAGTTTTACGAACGGCCAGACAGAGAGCAGTAATAGTTTTACGGACGATTAGACAGAGGACAGCACTAGTTTTACGGATAATTAGACAGATGACAGTACTAGTTTTATGGAGATTAGACAGAGGAAAGTATTAGTTTTACGAACGGCCATACAGAGAGCAGTAATAGTTTTACGGACGATTAGACAGAGGACAGCACTAGTTTTACGGATAATTAGACAGATGACAGTACTAGTTTATGGCGATTAGACAGAGGAAAGTATTAGTTTTACGGAGGGTTAGACAGAGAGTAGTACTAGTTTTACGGACGATTTGACAGAGGACAGTATTAGTTTTATGACGGTTAGACAGATGACAGTACTAGTTTTACGGACGGTTAGACAGATGACAGTACTGGTTTCACGGACGGTTAGACAGAGAGCAGTACTAGTTTTACGGACGATTAGACAGAAGACAGTGCTAGATTTACGGATGATTAGACAGATGACAGTACTAGTTTTTATGGCGGTTAGACAGAGGACAGTATTAGTTTTACGGACGGTAAGATAGAGGACAAAACTAATTTTACGGACGATAAGACAGAGGACAGCACTAGTTTTACGGACGGTTAGACAGATGACAGTACTAGATTTATGGCGGTTAGACAGAGGACAGTATTAGTTTTACGGACGGTTGGATAGAGGACAGTACTAGTTTTACGGACGGTTAGACAGAGAGCAGTAATAGTTTTACGGACGATAAGAAAGAGGACAGCACTAGTTTTACGGATGATTAGACAGATGACAGTACTAGTTTTATGGCGGTTAGACAGGGGACAGTATTAGTTTTTACGGACGATTAGACAGAGAGTAGTACTAGTTTTATGGACGATTTGACAGAGGACAGTATTAGTTTTATGACGGTTAGACAGATGACAGTACTAGTTTTATGGCGGTTAGACAGGGGACAGTATTAGTTTTTACGGACGATTAGACAGAGAGTAGTACTAGTTTTATGGACGATTTGACAGAGGACAGTATTAGTTTTATGACGGTTAGACAGATGACAGTACTGTTTTCACGGACGGTTAGACAGAGAGTAGTACTAGTTTTACGGACGATTAGACAGAGGACAGTGTTAGTTTTATGGCGGTTAGACAGAGGACCGGATTAGTTTTACGGACGGTAAGATAGAGGACAGAACTAATTTTACGGACGATTATACAGAGGACAGCACTAGTTTTACGGACGAATAGACAGAGAACAGTACTAGTTTTACGGACGGTTAGACAGAGGACAGTATAAGTTTTACGGACGGTTAGACAGAGAGTAGTGCTAGTTTTACGGACGATTAGACAGAGGACAGTACTAGTTTTACGGACGGTTAGACAGATGACAGTACTAGTTTTATGACGGTTAGACAGATGACAGTACTGGTTTCACGGACGGTTAGACAGAGAGTAGTACTAGTTTTACGGACGATTAGACAGAGGACAGCACTAGTTTTAAGGACGAATAGACAGAGAACAGTACTAGTTTTACGGACGGTTAGACAGAGGACAGTATAAGTTTTACGGACGGTTAGACAGAGAGTAGTGCTAGTTTTACGGACGATTAGACAGAGGACAGTACTAGTTTTACGGACGGTTAGACAGATGACAGTACTAGTTTTATGGCGGGTAGAAAGGGACAGTATTAGTTTTTACGGACGATTAGACAGAGAGCAGTACTAGTTTTACGGACGATTAGACAGAGGACAGCACTAGTTTTACGGACGAATAGACAGAGAACAGTACTAGTTTTACGGACGGTTAGACAGAGTACAGTATAAGTTTTACGGACGATTCGACAGAGGACAGTATTAATTTACCGACATTTAGACAGAGAACAGTACTAAATTAACGTACGGTTAGACAGAGTACAGTATAGGTTTTACGGTCGGTTAGACAGAGAGTAGTACTAGTTTTACGGACGATAAGACAGAGGATATAATTAGTTATACGGACGGTTAGACAGAGGAAAGCACTAGTTTTACGTACGGTTAAACAGAGGACAGTACTAGATTTACGGACGATGAGACAGAAGACAGTGCTAGTTTTATGACGTTAGACAGATGACAGTACTAGATTTATGGCGGTTAGACAGAGGACAGTATTAGTTTTACGGACGGTTGGATAGAGGACAGTACTAGTTTTACGGACGGTTAGACAGAGAGCAGTAATAGTTTTACGGACGATAAGAAAGAGGACAGCACTAGTTTTACGGATGATTAGACAGATGACAGTAATAGTTTTACGGACGATTAGACAGAGGACAGCACTAGTTTTACCGTCGATTAGACAGAAGACAGTATTTTTTATGACGGTTAGACAGAGAGTAGTACTAGTTTTACGGACGATTAGATAGAGGACAGTATTAGTCTTACTGACGGTTAGACAGAGAGTAGTGCTAGTTTTACGGACGATTAGACAGAGGACAGTATGAGTTTTACGGACGATTAGACAGAGGACAGTATAAGTTTTACGGACGGTTACACAAAGAGCAGTACTAGTTTAAAGGACGGTTAGAAGTTGACAGTACTAGTTTTACGGACGATTAGACAGAGGACAGTATTAGTTTTACGGACGGTAAGATAGAGGACAGAACTAGTTTTACGGACGATTAGACAGAGATCAGTACTAGTTTTACGGACGAATAGACAGAGGACAGCACTAGTTATACGGACGGTTAGACAAAGGACAGTACTAGTTTTACGGATGATTAGACAGATGACAGTACTAGGTTTTTGGCGGTTAGACAGAGGACAGTATTAGTTTTACGGACGGTTAGACAGAGAGGAGTTCTAGTTTTACGGACGATTAGACAGAGGACAGTATTAGTTTTATGACTGTTAGACAGATGACAGTACTAGTTTTACGGACGGTTAGACAGAGAGTAGTACTAGTTTTACCGTCGATTAGACAGAAGACAGTATTTTTTTATGACGGTTAGACAGAGAGTAGTACTAGTTTTACGGACGATTAGATAGAAGACAGTATTAGTCTTACTGACGGTTAGACAGAGAGTAGTGCTAGTTTTACGGACGATTAGACAGAGGACAGTATTAGTTTTACGGACGATTAGACAGAGGACAGTACTAGTTTAAAGGACGGTTAGAAGTTGACAGTACTAGTTTTACGGACGATTAGACAGAGGACAGTATTAGTTTTATGACGGTTAGACAGAGAGTAGTACTTGATTTACGGACGATGAGACAGAAGACAGTACTTGTTTTATGACGTTAGACAGAGGACAGTATTAGTTTTACGGACGATTGGATAGAGGACAGTACTAGTTTTACGGACGGTTAGACAGAGAGCAGTAATAGTTTTACGGACGATAAGAAAGAGGACAGCACTAGTTTTACGGATGATTAGACAGATGACAGTACTAGTTTTATGGTGGTTAGACGGGGACAGTATTAGTTTTTACGGACGATTAGACAGAGAGTAGTACTAGTTTTATGGACGATTTGACAGAGAACAGTATTAGTTTTATGACGGTTAGACAGATGACAGTACTGGTTTCACGGACGGTTAGATAGAGAGTAGTACTAGTTTTACGGACGATTAGGTAAAAGACAGTGTTAGTTTTATGGCGGTTAGACAGAGGACAGTATTAGTTTTACGGACGGTAAGATAGAGTACAGAACTAGTTTTACGGACGATTAGACAGAGAGCAGTACTAGTTTTACGGACGAATAGACAGAGGACAGCACTAGTTTTACGGACGGTTAGACAGAGGACAGTATTAGTTTCCCGGACGATTAGACAGAGGACAGTAATAGTCTTACGGACGGTTAGACAGAGAGTAGTGCTAGTTTTACGGACGATGAGACAGAGAGTTGTACTACTTTTACGGACGGTTAGACAGAGAGTAGTACTAGTTGTACGGACGGTTAGACAGAGAGTAGTGCTAGTTTTACGGACGATTAGACAGAGAGTTGTACTACTTTTACGGACGGTTAGACAGAGAGTAGTACTAGTTGTACGGACGGTTAGACAGAGAGTAGTGCTAGTTTTACGGACGATTAGATAGAGGACAGTATTAGTTTCCCGGACGATTAGACAGAGGACAGAATTATTCTTACGGACGGTTAGACAGAGAGTTGTACTAGTTTTACCGTCGATTAGAAAGGGGACAGTATTAGTTTCCCGGACGATTAGACAGAGGACAGTATTAGTCTTACGGACGGTTAGACAGAGAGTAGTACTAGTTTTACCGTCGATTAGATAGAGGACAGTATTAGTTTCCCGGACGATTAGACAGAGGACAGTATTAGTCTTACGGACGGTTAGACAGAGAGTAGTGCTAGTTTTACGGACGATTAGATAGAGGACAGTATTAGTTTCCCGGACGATTAGACAGAGGACAGTATAAGTTTTACGGACGGTTAGACAGAGAGTAGTGCTAGTTTTACGGACGATTAGACAGAGGACAGTATAAGTTTTAAGGACGGTTAGACAAAGAACAGTACTAGTTTAACGGACGGTTAGACAGATGACAGTATTAGTTTTACAGACGGTTAGACAGAGAGCGTACAAGACTTATGGAATATTAGACAAAGCCGTACTTGTTTCGTTTTATGAACAGTTAGACAGGGGACAGTAATAGTTTTACGGGCGGTTTGACAAAGGACAGTACTAGCTTAACTGATGGTTAGACAGGAGGCATTTTAGTAACAGTTTCATATATATCAGCATTTTATATAAGTCATGATATGCACATGCCGAGGGCGGCAATAGTATGGTTCCAGTTCATTCTTTGGTGTATTGGAAATGGATCAATAACTCCCTTGTGCATGTCCTTCAGCACACATTAAAGTGTTCCACTTAGCCAGGTTTGACTTCCTGTTAAGGATATGGTGTGATACTTAAAGCAGTCTTCACGTCCAGAAGGCTGCTTTTAGGATTTTGTATTTTGTAATACTTCCTGCAAAAGTAGTGCACAATAGAGTGGCGAGGCGTAGGCAGTGGAACCTCGCTGAAATTTATTGTTGAGTGGATCTGAGATTCTTCAGAAGCGTTTCCGGGACTTATTGTAGGACCGACATCTGATATTGCATCGCATTGAATAGCTGGCACATGAGGTGAGCCGCTGTCTTCCGGCTAAAAATCAGTATCTTGAGCCTTTCTCGTGTCTCGAAGTAGAGAGCCCACTGCATGTATCGTAGGAGGCGACTTATTTGGGAACCCCCGGTAGAATTGGGGATTTACTTTGGTGTCCTTTATTTGGGGTCACAATAGCGACCAAAATAAATCTGCTACGCCCATTGCAATATTTGGGATCTTTATTTTTTTCTACTTCGAACTACCTTTTGTTTTCTAGCACCTAGATTGGCAAAACCTCACTTTTGGCTTGAATGTTGAGCGTTCGCCCATGTGAGGAAGTCAATGGGTTCTCTCCTCAGGCCGGGACATGCCAACGTCCTTAACAATGGTAGTTGTTATTTATTGCTTAACGTTCAGCATTAAGGGGAATGGCAACAACTGGTTCACCCGTTGTCAGTATAATGTGACCGGGCGGAATGCTGAGATTGGTGTCTTCGGCATGGCATTTCAGTGAGATAGCACTATAAAGTCGGCATCATATCCGCGCTATCACAAGGAGGCAAGCACACCAACATGCCCCGTCTCCTGCATTGCACACACACAGACAAGCACGCATACACTAAACACATGGAGGCACGTCCTTAAATGACCTTAGCTGTTACATGTAATAGGACGTTAAACAAAATAAAACATAAAACATAAACCAGAAGCGAATATCGAGTGTCGCATCACGCTTCGGGTATCCATTGCAATGCAGTATACAATTCAGTGTTCGTTTTAGATCAGTTTGTCTTTTGTAACGGGTGGTCTTCCGTTCATGCTTTAATTTGGTAGTTGTCTGAGGTGTTTAATCTTACGTAGTCCATGCGGCTAACAGGCGTAGGGAAACATATATTCAAAACAGGATGTAATGTATTGCGGTGAAGTCATTTCCGTTGGGATGGTTAAATGTGGGGATTGTCTTGTTGCAGTCCAGTCTCCCCCAGTTTGGGAGTTAACTCATTCACCCCTGAAAACGCATTTGAGCTCTTCCAAATCAAAGGCTGGAATAGTTCATTATGAAATTTCAGAGATGTGTCAAACCTCTATAACCCCTGGTTATGGATAGCTAGACGGTCAACAAATATTTCAGTTTGGTCAAAACCAGTCATATGCATCGTGGAAAGGAGAAAGAGGTTCAATATTGTCAAAACAGTTAGTACTTGGTCTATATTGTCAAAACAGTTAGTACTTGGTTTATATTGTCAAAACACTTAGTACTTGGTCTATATTGTCAAAACAGTTAGTACTTGGTCTATACAATGAGTGGATTATTGTACCAAGTTTTGACATTTTCAGTCGAAAATGCCTCGGTCTATCCGAGAGCAAAACAATCTCTTGTATTCGAATCGGAGAAAAAAATTGTCACCTATACTAAATTACATAAAGATAAGATAAACAAGTCTTAACATTTTTGCATTTATTTTCATGATTGCATAAAAGCTGACAAATAATTTGGACATACAATTAACAATGTTTGGAGTACGGACCGTACCTACGTGTTGACGTCAGGTTTTATCAGGCACCTGTTGGGTGATCAACTTTTCAGTACTACAGTAATATATATATGTATTATTTCACTATTTGGATTTAACACCAATGCTGAATAATAGTTCTGGTGCCTGGGACTGGCTCGCTGCTATCAACGTGCGATTCTCATACAATTTATGATGAAATTAAAAAATTCTACATCCTACATGCATGTACAATAATACATTTTATCAACCACTATACATAGGAGTAATAGATAATAGATGTAAAGGTCAATTCTACAGGAAAATAAATGTGCAAGGTCATTCTGATATCTCCAATAAGATTCATCAGTTTGGAAATATGCGATCAGTCAAAGCTTGACAAAGGGACCAGACGGTCTTGAAATGTTGCGACACGTTTAATAGGTACATTGTTTGTGTAGAAAGTAAAACTTAAATAAGATTCTGCATTTACCTACAGCTATGGTCATAAAATCATATGGCAACAATTACTAGTGTGTCGATCAACAACATGGAAGAGTTTAAGAGTCATATTGCTGTTCCTGTTGGCTTCAATTAAGAATTTGTAAGAAAAAGATGAAATTAAAAAAAAAATCTCAAACAATACAAATTAGGGCAAATAAGGAATCTCTAACCTGTGGAAATCCATGATATTTAACTGGTCATTATCAACTTGACCGTTATCCCTTGAACATTGTGGATTTACACTTAAAGGTAATTGCTGTCTAAAATTGCCTTGAAACACAACAGCAATGAAATCATTGTTCCCAGACTATCTCTACTGGACTTTGTAACGACATCCATCCACACATGACTGTTACCACCAAAATAAAAAAAAATATATTATAATCCCCGAGGTCTCATATAGTGTCAGATGTTTCAATGGTTTTCCAAAGTTTTCAAAACTTATTCTGAGACTGAACATCACAATTAAAATGTGTTGGAACTTAATTAAAAGCTCAATATGCTTGTTTTCTCATCCTTTTGACAATATGTTTATACATACATACATGCTTGCTTCTTGCATACATTTCATTGTTATACCTCATTTATACCTCAGCATATCTGGTTGGATTATGTTGACAACCGAGGAAATATAACATGTTTCCCTCTAGCACTGACGTTTTCCTGGTGATATTTTCCATGTTTGGTGCTTTTCTAGAAATGAGTAAGGAGACCACCAGTAACTGAAGCGGACAACAATAATGAAAAGTCTGATCATATTCACTGAAACAAGATTAATCCTGGAAAAACAATCGCAATTCCCGACAAATAAATACATATAAAAAAAGCACGCAAATATGTGATATGCTATTTAGATAAAATGTTTGTAATTCTGTAAAACAAGCTGTATTTTGAAATAAATGCAAGAAAGCCACTTTAAATTGCTTTACTTTTGTTGTAAATTTCATTTTTTGATCAAATATATACAAAAAAAGTATCGGTTTCCCTACAAATAAATATATAAAACACGTAAATATGTGATATGCTTTTTAGATAAAATGTTCGTAATTCTGTAAAACAAGCTGTATTTTGAAATAAATGCAAGAAAGCCATTCTTGATAAGATAGCAAGTGCTTACTATTAGCTTACTATTGACAGATATTTTGATAACCCCAATTAGTCAGTTCTCAAAAATCCTTAACAGCCAATTAACAGCACACATATACAGATAAACAAAGTAATGCGTTTGTGACACTATAATTTCTGAGCTATAATTACACGGGTTCTTAAAGGATATATAACGAAGGCTGTTCATGAATTTGAACTGAACAATTATGTATGAAACCCAAAAAGCCAGCAACTATATATGAGTTGTACCAAATTCCTGTATTAAACACCTGAATCCCCTATCAAAACATGTCAGATACACTTAACTTCTAAACGAACACTTGATAAAGAGAGGTTTCTGCTTTCAGGTGTTAACCATAATTCATGGATAATACCGGTAAATTAAACCACAGAGAAGCGAGTAAAACTTGTGATTTTCACATTTGTAGCAGGAAAACTGCCCAGTTATGATGCTTTCCCAGTTATGATGCTATGTCACAGCGGTTTTTCTACATTTTCATTTAAAAATAAAGTTATATTTCTGTATCAAGAAAAGAAGCATCATCGCAATATAGTAATCATAAATGACAAATTCTCATGATCCAATTAAGTCACATTCACTTTAGCAGAGGCCAGCTTCCCACCCAAAAATTCTAAAACAAAACCACGGAATTAGATTAGAGTATCCAAGTCCGTGACAAAATGAAGATATCTTTTTATCAAATTCTTTTTTTAAATTCTAGTCATTTAGAAATGAGAAAGTGTGCGTAGCTTTATTAAGACTTACATAACTTTTTTCCCCCAAGATTGATTCAATTATGTTCATATTATAAGGTATTGTCTGGACACCCATTTAGATACACGGACAAGCATAAAGGACAATACATGTATGTTTTTCCTTTTCATTCTGTGGTAAGTGTGACAGACAAAAATTACAATGTTTTATGTGAGCATATCATAACTTCCTGCCTATATCCTGTGGGATACAACTGAAAATGCCTTTGTGACCTACCTGACGGCTATCTGATTTTTAAATAAATGAGTCAAAAATATGCAGGTTATGTATTATCATTTTTCCCTGTTTTAACTTGAGTGCCATATGTGTGCAAACAAAACCACAGGTACACATGGGTTTTAGTGCAACCACACAATGATCATTACACAAGTACATACAATTTTGTACATACCAATTGAATTCCTTCATTGTGGAATTTCAGGTTTCCCCTGGTGCAGGGAGTACTCGGGAAATTACAGTACCTTCTACAGTGCCTTCGATATCAAATGTGATCTAACAGAAACAATCTGACATCTCTTTTCATGTGTTTACATTAATGTTGTATGATATTCATATAACAGGGCAAGTTCAAAGCAGTGTTTTATTATCAGGAACAAAGTTTTTCATATGTAAGCTTCATCACAAATCTACTCTACGCCAACGAGTATCTAAAAGCCTCATCTTATACCCAATACCAGTGGGTAATATAAACACTCTATAGAGAGCAGATTTGTAAGCTAACAAAATTGTTTCTGGACCATTTGAATATAACTCAATATAAAATATCTTAAAACAAGACTATACCCTCAAAATACATGTTACAATCCTGATGACAAAGAACTGATATTAAAGAAAAATAAATATAATACATTGGTGGCATATAAAAGTATGAACTTTCCTGTTCTCAGGAAAAGCACAATACATAACATTTAAGTAGTGTACTACAAATCTGTAATGCTTAAATAATGGTCGACTGTCCATAAATGATGGTGATTATGTGTAGGGGATTAAAACATAGCATGATTAATATAAATCTGTAATACATATACATGTATGTATATTAAAAGTTTTCCTTTTCTTTGTAAAATATGGAAGGCAGACAATCTGTGCTTAATTAATGGTTGACTGTCCATAAATGATGGTGATTATGGGTAGGGGATTAAAACATAGCATGATTAATATAAATTATGTACAGACTTTTTTTTATGTATTCATATATATGACAAGCATTTACTAGAGTACATTTCAAACAACATAAGGTACTGGATACCGGGAAATATTTTCCACAGTTTAATTTATTAACCTCTGCTATTTTTGACCTCCATCAGATAGTGAATTTATCAGTAGAGCTAATATAAGTACATGACATATACAGTTTATCAACTTCTGCTATATTTGCCCTCCATCAGATAGTGAATTGATCACTAGAGCTAATATTAGTAAATGGCATATACAGTTTATCAACTTCTGCTATATTTGCCCTCCATCAGATAGTGAATTTATCACTAGAGCTTATATTAGTACATGGCATATACAGTTTATCAACTTCTGCTATATTTGCCCTCCATCAGATAGTGAATTTATCACTAGAGCTAATATTAGTACATGGCATATTATATATTTCGTAAGTATATGTTAAGCAAAATTAACACTGGGTAAATACAGATTTCACAGCAAAAGGCAAATATTGGACCGATTTAAAGCACAAGCATAAAAGTGAATATCATGATAATTACAAATTAATCAAAAAAGTGTTCAACCTGTCTCAAATAATCATTCTGAAATTGGCATTGTGTCTTAAAGTTTCTGTGTCAGCTACGCTATGCAAAACAGATTAAATCATGGAGATTTCACACGCATCAATCAACAACATATATACTAAACATATGTTCTCAAATAGTCATTATTAAAACAATCAATAATTCATGAACATTACATATCTAATCATCAACATAATCTTATGAGAAGATCGAGAGCTGTTATAAACAGTCTTCACCCTTTCATAACTGGGGACCATAATGGACTCATCTATATCAATGCATGATAATGTCTACTCAAGTTACATAGGGGTAAAAGGGTTAATAGGGACAATTAACAAACATGAAACAATGCTAGTCAACAAAGTGGAATTTGTCTGTACTAGTGCTGTAATGATCACTCTGTCTGGATGAAACGCATGCTGAAAATTCTCCTTATATCTGACAGGAAGTAGGGGTAACCCTTTTCAAACCAGACAGTTTCCTTCTTAAATTGTGTCTCTGAGTTTAGTCGTATTGAGGAATTCTGTTCATCTACGACAGGAAAATATCCTTCCTCAATTTAGAAGATTATCTTTGTGCTCCCTCTTGTGTCTTCGGGTCCAGTCATTGGCTGCAAAGGGATCATAACAAAATGTCAATTTCAACACAATTATATACAACTTTCCCCAAGGACCATGCATATTAACACCTTCTCCAGTAATCCTTGTCAGTACACATTATGATACCTCTATACACTTGAAACCTATTATAAATGATATTATAAACTAAACTCAAATGAAATCTTAACATAGTGTAATTTGTGTATATCTCTCCTGCCCTAATTACCTGATATATATATGAACTTCATGTTTATCCATATCTTGTCCCACGACTCATGTACATGTGTAGACCTAATATTTGTGTGTAGACCCTGATGTTGATTCATTCCTGATGCACCTATAGTCCTAGACCCTATATAATACCAGGAAGATGTGCCTTATCTCTTAAGGCAAACATTAGGCCTAGAAGCCATCTTACAAAAAAATAGATTTATATATTAAATACATATATAGGACAGATGGCTCATTCTCTCTTCTGTCTCCCTTTTCTATTCCTTCACTCCATACTTTATTCCTTCTACTCATTTTCCCATCTTTTCTTCCTCTTCTGGATAACCGAACTACTCGGTAGTGAAGCTGATGTAAAACCTGGAAAACCAAACTACTCGGTAGTGAAGCTGATGTAAAGCCTGGATAACCTACCTACGCGGTAGTGAAGCTGATGTAAAACCTGGATCACCGAACTACTCGGTAGTGAAGCTGATGTAAAACCTGGAAACCGAAACTACTCGGTAGGGAAGCTAATGTAAAACCTGGATAACCTAACTACTCGGTAGTAAAGCTGATGTAAAACCTGGATAACCGAACTACTCGGTAGTGAAGCTGATGCAAAACCTGGATAACCCAACTACTCGGTAGTGAAGCTGATGTAAAATCTCGATAACCTAACTACTCGGTAGTGAAGCTGATGCAAAACCTGGATAACCTAACTACTCGGTAGTGCAGCTGATGTAAAACCTGGATCACCGAACTACTCGGTAGTGAAGCTGATGTAAAATCTCGATAACCTAACTACTCGGTAGTGAAGCTGATGTAAAATCTCGATAACCTAACTACTCGGTAGTGAAGCTGATGTAAAATCTGTATAACCTAACTACTCGGTAGTGAAGCTGATGTAAAACCCGGATAACCTAACTACTCGGTAGTGAAGCTGATGCAAAACCTGGATAACCTAACTACTCGGTAGTGAAGTTGATGTAAAACCTGGATAACCAAACTACTCGGTAGTGAGGCTGATGTAAAACCTGGATAACCTAACTATTCGGTAGTGAAGCTGATGTAAAACCTGGAAAACCAAACTACTCGGTAGTGAAGCTGATGTAAAACCCGGATAACCTAACTACTCGGTAGTGAAGCTGATGTAAAACCCGGATAACCTAACTACTCGGTAGTGAAGCTGATGTAAAATCTCGATAACCTAACTACTCGGTAGTGAAGCTGATGCAAAACCTGGATAACCTAACTACTCGGTAGTGAAGTTGATGTAAAACCTGGATAACCAAACTACTCGGTAGTGAAGCTGATGTAAAATCTGGATAACTGAACTACTCGGTAGTGAAGCTGATGTAAAATCTGGATAACCTAACTACTCGGTAGTGAAGCTGATGTAAAACCTGGATATCCAAACTACTCGGTAGTGAGGCTGATGTAAAACCTGGATAACCAAACTACTCGGTAGTGAAGCTCCTGGATAACCTAACTACTCGGTAGTGAAGATGATGTAAAACCTGGATAACCGAACTACTCGGTAATGAAGCTGATGTAAAACCTGGATAACCAAACTACGCGGTAGTGAAGCTGATGTAAAACCTGGATAACCAACCTACTCGGTAGTGAAGCTGATGTAAAACCTGCATAACCAAACTCCTCGGTAGTGAAGCTGATGTAAAACCTGCATAACCAAACTACTCGGTAGTGAAGCTGATGTAAAACCTGAATAACCGAACTACTCGGTAGTGAAGCTGATGTATAACCTGGATAACCAAACTACTCGGTAGTGAAGCTGATGATAACCAAACTACTCGGTAGTGAAGCTGATGTAAATCCTGGATAACCGAACTACTCGGTAGTGAAGCTGTTGTAAAACCTGGATAACCGAACTACTCGGTAGTGAGGCTGATGTAAAACCTGAATAACCGAACTACTCGGTAGTGAAGCTGATGTAAATCTTGGATATCCGAACTTCTCGGTAGTGAAGCTGATGTAAAACCTGGATAACGGAACTACTCGGTAGTGAAGCTGATGTAAAACCTGCATAACCAAACTACTCGGTAGTGAAGCTGATGGAAAACCTGGATAACCAAACTACTCGGTACTGAAGCTGATGTAAAACCTGGATAACCGAACTACTCGGTAGTGAAGCCGATGTAAAACCTGGATAACCAAACTACTCGGTAGTGAAGCCGATGTAAAACCTGGATAACCAAACTACTCGGTAGTGAGGCTGATGGAAAACCTGGATAACCGAACTACTCGGTAATGAAGCTGATGTAAAACCTGGATAACCAAACTACGCGGTAGTGAAGCTGATGTAAAATCTGGATAACTGCACTACTCGGTAGTGAAGCTGATGTAAAATCTGGATATCCTAACTACTCGGTAGTGAAGCTGATGTAAAACCCGGATAACCGAACTACTGGGTAGTGAAGCTGATGTAAAACCTGGATAACCAACCTACTCGGTAGTGAAGCTGATGTAAAACCTGGATATCCAAACTACTCGGTAGTGAGGCTGATGTAAAACCTGGATAACCTAACTACTCGGTAGTGAAGCTGATGTAAAACCTGAATAACCGAACTACTCGGTAGTGAAGCTGATGTATAACCTGGATAACCAAACTACTCGGTAGTGAAGCCGATGTAAAACCTGGATAACCAAACTACTCGGTACTGAAGCTGATGTAAAACCTGGATAACCGAACTACTCGGTAGTGAAGCCGATGTAAAACCTGGATAACAGACCTACTCGGTAGTGAAGCTGATGTAAAACCTGCATAACCAAACTCCTCGGTAGTGAAGCTGATGTAAAACCTGGATAACCTAACTACTCGGTAGTAAAGCTGATGTAAAACCTGGATAACCAAACTACTCGGTACTGAAGCTGATGTAAAACCTGGATAACCGAACTACTCGGTAGTGAGGCTGATGTAAAACCTGAATAACCGAACTACTCGGTAGTGAAGCTGATGTATAACCTGGATAACCAAACTACTCGGTAGTGAAGCTGCTGTAAAATCTGGATAACCTAACTACTCGGTAGTGAAGCTGATGTAAAACCCGGATAACCGAACTACTGGGTAGTGAAGCTGATGTAAAACCTGGATAACCAACCTACTCGGTAGTGAAGCTGATGTAAAACCTGCATAACCAAACTCCTCGGTAGTGAAGCTGATGTAAAACCTGCATAACCAAACTCCTCGGTAGTGAAGCTGATGTAAAACCTGGATAACTGAACTACTCGGGAGTGAAGCTGATGTAAAATCTGGATAACCTAACTACTCGGTAGTGAAGCTGATGTAAAACCCGGATAACCGAACTACTGGGTAGTGAAGCTGATGTAAAACCTGGATAACCAACCTACTCGGTAGTGAAGCTGATGTAAAACCTGGATAACTGAACTACTCGGTAGTGAAGCTGATGTAAAACCTGGATACCCAAACTACTCGGTAGTGAAGCTGATGTAAAACCTGAATAACCGAACTACTCGGTAGTGAAGCTGATGTAAATCTTGGATATCCGAACTTCTCGGTAGTGAAGCTGATGTAAAACCTGGATAACCGAACTCCTCGGTAGTGAAGCTGATGTAAAACCTGCATAACCAAACTCCTCGGTAGTGAAGCTGATGTAAAACCTGGATAACCAAACTACTCGGTAGTGAAGCCGATGTAAAACCTGGATAACCGACCTACTCGGTAGTGAAGCTGATGTAAAACCTGGATAACCAAACTACTCTCGGTAGTGAAGCTGATGTAAAACCTGTCAATCCATGCCTTATCTATAGGTGTGTAGTTGTACTTATGGACTTACCCTGGCAGTCTCTGCCACAGTAGTACCTGGCATTCTTCACTTTCTTTTCCTTACACCTGCAAGAAGACAAAATTAGAATTATGTGATGACACCAAATTATTGCACTTCAATTTTAATACTACATATGTTGTCCTAAATATCAACATAATACTTCCAGCACTGATTTATTAGAACACTGTTTGCTTATATGATAATTTAAACCAGTGGTTCAAAATTTTGCCATGATAATTCTTACCATCCCCCACCATATGACTATATATACATTTTATTTATTTTACAACAATTATGAATTAATTATTTTCAACTTATATTAATCACTCTTGTTGACCTGGATGTTAGCGCGCGGGGGGCTCCTCGTGTGGGAGGAAACCGGAGTACCCAGAGAAAACCCACGTGGTCGGACAGGTGACCCCATACCTTTTCTCGTCCGATTGGGGAATCGAACCCCAGCCGCCTTGGTGAAAGGCAAGTGTGCTATCCAATGCACCACCCTACACCATACGACTATCTGGCACTCCTCTGACATCCCCCCTCCCAACACCTTCCCCAATATCAGCAATATTTCAAGTTTTTTAAACAGCAAAAGTCACATTTACAAAGCCAGAATATACATGTATTTAATGGGGGACTGATCTCATAACCCATGAATCTAAATTTCGGTCAAGGTAATTCATTTTTGCAAAATTGTAGCACTCCAAGACAACATGCTACTGACCAAAAAAGAAGCAAATTTTGCTCCCTGTGATCTTGTTAACAGGTCGAAGTGACTTTCTGCTCGCAGAATTTGCAGCAACCCTAATGTAAGCAGGCTGTGCCTTTTGGTTCTTTAGAAACTTTAGTAAAATGTACTCCCTCCACAGAAGGGGATGATGAACCCCATATAAACAGTAATTGATTCTAGCATTTCTTTGTAAAGGAGATTGTTGAACCTGCACTGGTCTCAAGTGATACAAATGTGGTCAAACAGGATCGTTTTTAATATTCTGATCAGCTAAACACTGAATAATAATATTCTATATGTTATCTGGGAACTTTCTTCTAAAACTATTTTCTAAATATATTCAAAGGACAAAAAATTGGTTATTAAATAGCCATAAGGTAAAGGGTGTCACTGTATCATTTTTATTTTATCACGAAGATCAGACTTGTAGTATTCTCTGCTGGTATGATTTCTGTATGGCAACATTGATAAAAGTGTAAGCTTTGTGCCGGAAGGGTTCCTGTTTCGACCCCTTCTGTTTTCTTGTTTTATTTTCAAACATTCAATTTTCTAAACAACTGCAATTCTGTCAGGTGCACACATGAAGAAATATTTCATTTGAAAAGGTCTTTAACAAATACACTGGTGATAATAGAGTTTAACTTGTTGGTAGTATCCTTTACCCTAAGGTAGAGACCCACCACTTTTCTACTGTAAACGGGCCATGACAATTTATGTTATTTCCTCTATATCCATATATAAAGACAGCTGTACATATGTTGTAGGCCTTTTTAGGGAGTTTTGAAAAATAGCCCCATAAGCGTGCCAAAAAGTAACAACGTAACAAGTACTGTGATAGTGGAAACACTTGTATGCAGAAATGTTCTTGATATGATTCCTAAGGTGAATCGCACTGTGGCAATTTTCCCTTTGGCAATGATTTTGAAATTTATATATCTATAATCTTCAAATAGATATTCCCATATATATATCTTCTTGCGAATTTATTCAATGCAAAATACAAGGACATTTCTAAACCGGAAAACAATCCTGTTTTACAGAAGCTTGACCTGTAGTACAGAGGATTCTTGCTTTCTAATAAAGAGGTATGAGGATCAAATCCTCCCCAATGGTGAAGACATTTTTTGAAAAAAGTCAAAAAATGGAAATGTTCATAATCTCTATGGTGTGTAACTCTTTCCCGGAGTAAATGGGCAAAAACCTCTGGATCGGAAATGCCCAAAACATTGGAGCTCTTATTTGTTGGCAGTAAACCACAGCACTGGGACTCTCTACTCGTATCATTACTTATTTCAACATTTAATCACTTTATCTCAGTTAATACAAAAGCAAATAGTGTGTGAGAACACAGTGTACCACATTTCTATCTCACAATATAATGCAACGCACACTTGCCGTATTTTTTCCAACTCTAGTCAAAATATGGTGTCAATTTGACAATTTTGACTTACTTGAGACATTTTTTGTAGATTTTGGGACTTGGTTCCATCTTCTGGCAGTTGGTACATCGCCTCAGGTTGAGCATAGCCTTGGCATCTTCCGCACCAACCTGACTTTCTAGACGGTCGCGGAATAACTGCTTACCTATTTCATCCATTTCCCTCAATTTTTCTGCACATTTCTCCTCACATTCTTTCATTGTGGCTTTAATTAACCTGTCGACTGGATTATCAGCAGTGTCAGTGTCCTTGACCTCGGAGTTTGTCACTTTGACATGATCTTCTGCAAACTCCTCCTTTGGTTTAAACTTGAAGTTAGTCAAAAGATCATTAGGCTCCTCCATACCCTCTATTTTGGGAAACTTTTTAGACTCTGCAACCTTTCTCTCCTGTTTCCTTATTTCTGCAAGCTTCTGCTGTTTCTTCAACTCCTCTGCTTTTTCTTTTCTTCTCACTTCTGCAATGTTATCCTCTATCTGTTTTCTCTTTGCAATCTTCTCTTCCTCTGTCATCTTTGGAGTGTCTTCCTTTTTCTTCCCATTTCCAGGATCTGCATCACCTGGATACGGAGGTGTGACATTTTCTACAATGAAGTTAAGAGGATTAGCGGTGGCAGGTCCAGTGCTCTGGTTATGTACAGCGGTGAACTTGAACACCCCCTCCATGTTACCCTTTAAAATCTGGTGCAGTGGCACCTCCAACCTTGTTGGGACACTTGAGAACTGATGTGCCTTCGGCGTGGCCGATTTAGGAGGGACCGCAGAATCAGAAGCCCTCTTACCAAGTGATGTCTTCTTTGTTTCTTTTTTGTTGCCCTCTGCTTCTTTCTTCTTTACCTCTTCCTTTCTCTTTGCATCCTTTGCTTTTTCCTGTCTGGACTCTTTTAGTTGTTGCTCCACAAGGTCAAAGCCATGCTCTAGCTCCTCTGTGGTGACAGGATCTGGACGTGCGTACTTGTCGTGTTTCACATCAGTAATTGTAAATTCACCAACTACCTCAGATGTATGGGACTTCTTGGCTGAAGTAGATGTTGCCTTGGTAGGTGTGGGTTTGGTTTTTCTTTGGGTGGGTGTGTCCTTGGCAGGAGTGGGTGTGGTCTTTGTCACCTTGGGTGTGTCCTTAGTGGGTGTGGTCTTTGTCACAGTTGGTGTTTCCTTGGTTGGTGTGTCCATGGTGGGTGTGGCCTTGGGTGAGGACTTGTCTTTGCTTTCATTGGATTTTTTATTACAAAAGGAACAGTTACAAGGAATGGGTTTACTGAACCTGGTCTTGTCTATGCATGGACAATCAAACACTTCCTTCCTACAAGTCTTGCAGTAGGTCTGTAGTGGGGGCTGTTTTTCTCTACCCTTGCCAGGGACATTTTCAGGATCAACTCTACGCAGTCCAAGGCCCTTCAACTCTTGCTCTGAATAAGAAAAAAAGATGTTTAGGAAGCACCTATAAGATATCTTCATATAGGAATTGAATCTGTATTTTTTCCAAAGTAAATGCAAATATGAGCATGGGAAAACACCACATGTGCGGCCGTAGCAAAGGCAATTATCAAAGTTGGAATAATACATATTAAGTGTGATGTACTAGTACTTTGTTGTTTTATTATTCCTGCAAAGAATAGTTTTACAAAGAAAATGACAATTAGAGGATACACCTGATCATACTAGCTTGGGTCTAATGAATACAAATGTGACAATTGAATAAGAAAGATGTCGTTAGTTTAATGATATTAAATCCTATTATAGTTATGGCGACCTAAGTAAGTTGAAACAGTGACATACATGTACAAATGATGTTTACACTGACGTGTACAAATCATGTTAACACTGACACGACAAATTCAGTTAACACTGACATGTACAAATGATGTTAACAATGACATGTACAGATGATGTTAACACTGACATGTACAGATGATGTTAACACTGACATGTACAAATGATGTTAACACTGACATACAGTACAAATAATGTTAACACTGACATACAGTACAAATAATGTTAACACTGACATGTACAAACGATGTTAACACTGACATGTACAAATCATGTTAACACTGACATGTACAAATGATGTTAACACTGTCATGTACAAATGATGTTAACACTGACATGTACACATGATGTTAACACTGACATGTACAAATGATGTTATCACTGACATGTACAAATGATGTTAAAACTGACATGTACAAATGATGTTAACACTGACATGTAGAAATGATGTTATCACTGACATGTACAAATGATGTTAACACTGACATACAGTACAAATAATGTTAACACTGGCATGTACAAATGATGTTAACGCTGACATGTACAAATGATGTTATCACTGACATGTACAAATGATGTTAACACTGGCATGTACAAATGATGTTATCACTGACATGTACAAATCATGTTAACACTGATGTGTACAAATGATGTTAACACTGACATGTACAAATGACGTTATCACTGACACGACAAATGATGTTAACAATGACATGTACAAATGTTAACACTGGCATGTACAGATGATGTCAACACTGACATGTACAAAAGATGTTAACACTGGCATGTACAAATGATGTTAACGCTGACATGTACAAATGATGTTATCACTGACATGTACAAATCATGTTAACACTGATGTGTACAAATGATGTTAACACTGACATGTACAAATGACGTTATCACTGACACGACAAATGATGTTAACAATGACATGTACAAATGGTAACACTGACATGTACAGATGATGTCAACACTGACATGTACAAAAGATGTTAACACTGGCATGTACAAATGATGTTAACACTGGCATGTACAAATGATGTAAACACTGACATGTACAAATGATGTTATCACTGACATGTACAAATGATGTTAACACTGACATACAGTACAAATAATGTAACACTGACATACAGTACAAATAATGTTAACACTGGCATGTACAAATGATGTTAACACTGACATGTACAAATGATGTTATCACTGACACGACAAATGATGTTAACAATGACATGTTCAAATGATGTTTGTGAACACATATGAAGTTTCATGACCAACAAATAAGAAATGAAGTAAGTAGGGCAATGATGTTGTCAAGGACACACAAACAGTTGTTTAGGACACACAAACAGTTGTTTAGGACATACAAACAGTGTATACGTATGGGCATCGTATCCATATATAAACCATTGACAACTCACCTCTGTCCTTGTTCACCATGAACAAAAGCTCGAAGGTCCTGGGGCTCAGTAGTATCTGGTCCCACATTGGAGTTTTATTGATCTCAAAGTCATACGGGTCCTGCAACAGAGAACCAAAATGTTATACAAACAAGAACTAATACATAATGATTGAGTCCCTTTTGAAGCAAGAGTATCAAAACATTGTGTAAATAAAACACATCCATAGAAATTAAACCCCTTACACTTGAGGAGAGATGTTACCTATCTTATGAGTGACGCTGGCCTTAACGATATGTTATAATCTTGGCCTTAAAGATATGTTATAATCTATGAATAAAATCGCAAATTCTATTTTATACATTTCTTTCACTATATTTCAAATCAATATCATTTATTGGTTTTACTTACAGGTAAATCACAAAAAGATGGGTCCTTGGACTTTGTTTTCTGAGGATAATTTGGGGTACCATATCCAACTTTGTCATCCTGAAAATGGAAATCTAGTTTGTAGACATGGCATAACATAAGAATATTACTAAGGAAAATGGACGTTATCAAAGAGATCAAAACTTATCAATACCTAAAGCATAAAATGATTTAATCTTTATGTAATACGATGAACATGCGTATAAGCATGCAAGCCTTTTTTTCTGTGATCTTTTAATAGAACACTTATTCTAATTTTTATATACTTACAATACAATGCCCACTGATTCTTGTCAGCAACTTTTTAAAATTCATTGGTCCTTGATCTCCCTGTAAAGCACAAAATCATACTTGTAGCAAGTATTCATCATAAACAGATGACAGCCACTGGAGTGAGAGAAAAATAAGTATTGTTTTATAAATTCCTCTCCAAGAAACTGTAGTTCTCTTCTTGTTCTCTGGAGCATGTCTGCTGATTATGTTTAGATTACATCTAATTACATTTAGATTCTACCTTATGCATTATACACAACATGTTGAGGTAGCATATAAAAACCATACTAAATCCAAATGTAACTACATTGAATTATAACAGTCTGTCAAAGACTTAATTTGAAGTGAGGAAAACTTTTAAATACTTTATTTTATAATCCCAACATCGCCTAAAGCAATCTTGATATTACTGAAAGTCAAATTTACTGCACAACTTTACATTTACAACACATGAGAAACAATGAACACTTGTTTAACCTCTGGTCTTTAGAAAATGATCTAACAGAGAACTCAATATACCTTAGCAACAGCGTTAGCCACTCCACCATCCAGGGCCATCAGCACCTGCTCTTTATCTTTCATTCCTTTTGGTTGCACGTAGAAACACATCGGCCCTTCCCCATTGTTGTCGTTCCGGAAAACACTTGACCGGCCCTAAAAATATGTTCAAGTACACAGTATCTATAGAATGGATTTGGTTTTGGTTTGTTTATGTTTTACGTCCTTTTAACAGCTATGGTCATTTAAGGACGTGCCGTTTTGGTGGTGGAGGAAAGCTGGAGTTCCCAGAGAAAAAACACCGACCGACGGCCAGTAACTTTCAACTGCCCAACGTATAGGCCTCGAACCCATGACCCAGTGGTGGAGCGCTAGTGGTAGCAGAATGTCAGACGCCTTAACCACTTGGCCACCGCAGCCGCATAGAATTTTATAGAATGGAATGTGAACATACAATCAAAATCAAGATAATACATAGAGACTGGAAATTTCCCTCAGCTATACAAATATGTATAATCATCAAACAAAAGGCCACGGTCATTAAACTACAAAGTACTAAAACACATTTTATGAGTGCAATGTTTATCAACCGAAAAATATTTGTCAGCTGAAATCCTGGATTTGGGATCAAAATCAAGCTTTTCTATCAGTCAGATTCCTGAGGGCCAAACACTTCTTTAAATTACTCAAGTTACTCCACAAGCAGGATGCACAATGTACTTTGTTGGTTTTGTTTTCGTTCCAGATCAAATACTACTGAATTTCAACTTATTGAACAGATCTAGATTGATCTTGAAAAGAAACAAGGGATCCCAGAGGGATCTGGGCGCCCACCATTGTACCATCTTCATTAGTTCTTTGTCAGTTCGATCTTTTCTCTAACCTGTTTGATCGAGTCATGTTACCAGTAAATGCACCTTGAGGTAACTTTTGATCTAAACTTAATACTGATGTGTATAAAAGACAACCTTCAAAGTGAGTTAGTCATTTAATATATTTACTTGTACAGCACTTAATGTGAAAGAAATAGAATTGATCATTGCAATATGAGAAAGATATGTTTAGTTCTTCCTTTAGCCATTTTGTTTTTATGATCAGTCTCAAAATATAACATGCACAACAAGGGATCAAGCGAAACCTACATATCAAATTTGAGAAAGATCCCTCAAGTTATTCTTGAGAAAAAGTACTAACAAACTTCAATGTTGAAAATCGAAGATGGCTGTCAGTCGGCCATTTTGTTTATCTGATCAGTTTCAAAAGTAAACATGAACAATAAAGGATAGTGGGGAATCAGCATATAGAATTTGAGAAAGAACCCTCCAGTACTTCCTGGGAAATAGCACTAACAAACCTTTACTGTGAAAATCCAAGATGGCTGCCTGTCTGCCATTTTGTTTATCTGATCAGTCTCAAAAGTAAATATGCAAAACTATAAAGACCTAGGGGAACCTACATATAAGATTTGAGAAAGATCTCTGCACCTCTTATTGAGAAAAGCGATAACAAACATTCAGTTTCAAAATCCAAGATGGCTGCCTTTCGGCCATTTTATTTATCTGATCAGTCTCAAAAGTAAACATGAACAACTACAGACCCATGGGAGCCTATATAACAAATTTGGGAAAGATCCCTCTGGCACTTCCAGAGAAATAGCGATAACAAACCTTTAATGTCACATTCCAAGATGGTGGCCTCTCGGCCATTTTGATTATCTGATCAGTCTCAAAAGTAAACATGACCAACTACAGACCTAGGGGAGCCTACATAACAAACTTAGGAAAGATCCCTCCTGTTCCTTTACTGTCATAATCCAAAATGGTAGCCTGTCGGCTATTTTGTTTATCTGATCATTCTCAAAATGAACATGAAAAACTATATAGACCAATGGGACCCTACATATATAATTTGAGATGGATCTCTCCAGTACTTCCTGAGAAATAGCCATAACAAACCTTCACTGTCAAAATCCAAGATGGTTGCCTGTCGGCCATTTTATTTATCCGATCAGTCCCAAAAGTTAACCTTCACAATGAGGGACCAATGGGAACCTACATATAAAATGTAAGAAAGATCCCTCTGGTACTTCTTGAGAAACAGCGATAACAAGAATTGTTTAAGGACGGACGATGGACAGACGGACGGATGGACCATGGACGCAGGGCGATTTGAATAGCCCACCATCAGATGATGGTGGGCTAAAAAGATAGAAATATGTTTTAAATATGGCCACTATGTCTGCAAAATTATATTTAACCTTAGTGTGGACAAAATTGCATCTACAGACAGGCGTGACTTCAGTATATCCCCAGACTTTATAATACAGCAGAACTTACTTTTTCAGGATGATAACACCATGTGTATCAAACTTCAGTTATATTTTTTATGATCCAACTGAGATCATGGGAGTAGTATATGTCAGACCTTGGTTTACACAAGGTATACAAGTTTTATATAATTACTTTACATACCCTACTCATTGTTTTGCGTTCCTCATCCGACAGCCTCTCCTCAAACCTGAAGCCCTGCTGCAGTGTAATGACAATGCACTCCTCCTCTGGGATCTCCTCAGGAAGCACGCTGGCCACAACATCATCGTCATCCATGGTCCAGCCAGGACTCAGACGCTTCTTTCTGTTACTCACATAGATCAGCACTGAAAAAGTACAATCAAAGGTAAAATAGTGGGGAATATGAAGAACAAGGTAATGAAAGCAACACCACACATGTTCATCTGATTTTGACTTCACTGTATACATACAGAGAAATATTTGCCGGAATTTAAATTTGGTCTTTTTCCTTTGTATTTTACGTTCACAAACGAAAAATCCCATCAGAACCTCCTTACAGTTGCTTGTGATGCCAGAAATTTGTAACTTGTTGAATACTTATAGTAACTCCTTTATCATATTTCTGCTGAGTAAGTTAGCGACTAGCCTGGGCCAGTATCAGCTGATCCAGCTCCACTGTTCAGGATTTAGTTCTGTATTGACAGTACTGGCTGTTGTCTGTGTCAAATGTTCGAAAAAGATGAGTAGTATATACAAAGTACACACACATTAGTACAGCATAATAGCATAGAGTTGAGAAAAAAAATAACATACATTTGAACATGACTCGTTTGATGGCCATCTCCTTCCTGCCTGTAATCTTGATGGTAAAGTTAGTGTAATTGTTTGGGCAGACATCCTTCTCTTCCACCTCGTAGTTGATGACACAGGCACACCAGCCGACACCTTCCCACCATTCCATTTTGTCTGGTAGGTTTTCAATCTTGCTCTTGATCAGCTCAACAGATAACCTATTGGTGTTACCACTACCATCAGATGCCTCCATCTTCGCAGCATCTTTCGTATCTCCATCAGGAAACCCCTAATTATGACATATTTATACTTACATTTAGTTCTCCCTTAACATGAAACTTCAACCTTTATTTATATGTACCAAAACAGAGGTCTCTTGGTTTTGTGACATTCATTATTTCCAAAAAGTTTCCTCTCAGTTTGCAAACCCTTGTTCTAATCAACAGTCTACAACATATTACCAAATTTCCAATTTGATGTACAAAAAGTATAGTACTGTATCGGGCTATTCCATTTATACACTACCTAACCATGAGCACCAACAAAAATAATTCATGTTTCAGGTGATATCTTCATAGAAATAACATAGCAGTATATTTTCAAGTGAAATCACCAAATCTTAAGCATATTGCATTACAATGCATCTGTAATTTAAACTAAACTTGTCAGGTTTCAGTGTTTCTAGGGCTGCAGCCTGCAGGGTTGGGGTGGAGGTGGGCTCGGGTTGTTCTCCTCCCCCCCCCCCCCCCCAACCTCCGAGATATTTTCGAGATAATATCTTTTGGCAGCTGACCTTTTCTTCTGACCAATCACAATAGTTCATTCACCCCTGAAGACACTTTTGGTTGGAATAGTCCATTATGAAATTTCAGGGGTGAACAGGTTAAAATTCTACAGCTTCTGGGGGCACCTCTTACATTGGGATCCCCAGATATTGCAACATCAAAACCACATTGACAAAAAAATGTCCATAAAGAGATGTACATGTATAGATATTGCTGGCTAGCCATAAATTGTACCATTATGAAATGTAATGAATGAAATCGGGATGACAACACTGTTTTGATATATAATTCACAAACTGCTTACTGACTTTTTCATAGAAATCAAAAGACTACATTATATCAGGATGCCCACTTACATTGACAGCGTTGACCGATATAGTGATTTCCTTAGCACCGCTCCTCTCGTCCTCCAGTTTAAACACTCTAAAACCACCCACCACATTTCCTTTAGAAAAGTCATCATTGCCTAGGATCCCGAATTTGATGTCATCGGAACGCTTGGCATTGCTACCGAACAGTATTTTCTTGTTCTTGGCAATGTTGTGGAAGGCAGGCCCTGGAGAGTTTTTCTTATCAGGGCTTCCGGAGTTAGTATCTGCTTGGCTGTCGGAAGGGTCTGCTTGGATGATAGCAGTGTCAGTACGCACCCTGAGAACTGGTGGCATGTCCTGCTGGGTTTTTTTCCCTGTTATGTGATCAATTATCCTCTGGACCTCTTCTTCTACCTCATCTTTACGTTTTTCCTTTGCTATCTCTTCCTTATCTTTTTTCTTCTTTTTCTTTTTCTTTTTTTTGTCATTATCCTTTTTTTGGTTGACATTGGTAACATACCCGTCATCTTTATCTACCAGAGACAAACAGTCTTTGCATTTTTCCTCCTCAGTACCATATTTAAATTTTGCAAAATGAGTAAAATCTCTAAAGTCTTCAGGGGAGAGTCGGTCTCGCCAATCACTGTCGCGATCGGCCTTTTTATTGTACAATGGGTTATCAGGGTCATTAAATCGAGGGTCGCCTAGCTTCCAGTAATCTAGAAATTTAGGTCCATTTTGCTGGCCACATATACGCTCTTTAAAGTAGCGTGTGCCACAGTCGTCAAGACAGTTTGTACACATGAGCACTGGTGCTTTTGTTGTACTTTCTTCCTCTATTTGATGTTGGGGTGATGGCGGAATCCAGTACGAGTCGTCTTTGCAATCCTGTGATGGTGCGTCCATCCATTTTTTTAAACAGCGGCAGACAGACCCTCCAAATCGTAGGTAAATGGGGCTCAGAACATACACCTGTATTACAGCAGATATGTTTATATACATGTACAAGTACCCAATAACTGTAACAGAAATTATTCATATTTCGAGCATTATTTTGGCTTAATATCAGACTTTAAGATATGTTTTTTACAATATGTTTTTTACAAAGGATACCTGGGTAATTTGTTTTAACCATGTTCTTTAATTTGGATGTTACATTGTAATTTGAAATTAACAATATACTTTAAAAATAAGCTGTATAAAGTTTCTTTAATAGTTAATTAAATCTCAGGTTAATATTGTATATATATATAATAGAAGTTATTTCAACATCATACATTTTACATTAATACTTCTTTTATAAGACTACCTGAAAATCTGCCAAATCAGAAATTTTGCATTTAATAATATATAAATCCAATATTATACATGTACGAATAATATGAATATATGTAACATACATATTTTGATGACATCATATTTACACATGTATAACTCAAAAACTATGTAACCCTACACAGACCTCATATTACCAGGGTCCCACTGCATACATATATAATACTGAATTTTTTCTGTCCAATAAACCTGTTTATGATAAGATATTTCAAGGAGTACATGTATTTACAGAAGATAAATAGCAAGTGTACCTGCAATATAATAGGAGCTGCCCCAGATAAATTCTTGCAGCAAGTGTACCTAACATTTTACCAGTAGTCACTCCATATAATAATACTCTCTGTGCGAGATACTGTACAATAATTACACGTGGGTAGAAAATCCTCATTTACCTTGACATATGAACTCTTCTGGTCAGGGGAACCAAAAAAACGTCTGAACAGGTCTCTGTAAACATGAGATGACAGTTACTGTTACAGTCAAGTAAAAATACTAACAAATGCTACAGAATTGCATGGTCTTTTAATAATCCTACTCCTCTACACTTTGAGCCGGACATCATGCATCAACCCACCAGGCTTATCAATTACAAGATAGAAATATAGTTATACATAAGAACAACAGTAAATTAAAGATCACAGTTATAAAACTCTGGTGTTAAATAACCACAACTTCCATCTATTAAATGAATTTTGCCTTTGGATCTTTAAAACAAACTGATCACATACTGAAGTAATCCCCTTGCATTGTATCTTAACCAAATTTAATTTTGTCTTCATATTCATTGGCAAAATTATATATACATTGTACACAAAAGTGAAAATGTCTTTGCTTGATTTGCACATAGTAAAATCTGATCAACAGTATTTTGACACTTGAAAAAGACATATAAATATTACCTCAAATCTATGTTTTATTACTTGAGTTTAAATTCCATACATCAAGTAAAAACAAACATATGTTTAACTGAACTTTGAAAATATTACCAAACCATGGACATCAGAAATGAATACTTCATAAATTTTGTGAGTAATTGAAATAGTTCAAGCCACACAAATATATGTTACATGTTAAAGCAAAATCAGTGTGATTAATTCCTTCCATACAAATCTGTTCCAAGACTGATAAATATAAAAGTAATGTAAAAATTGTACATACCTTGTATCTCTTGAATAGAAAGGGTCTTTGGCTGTAAAATAAAAATAACATGAATATAACATCATAACAACCTGGTGGAAAATTCCAAATGTTTACAGCTTTTACGTCATTTGTTTGTTTACTGTTCATCAAACAAAAGTCATATAATATCACAGTTAATGAACTTACTGAATGATTTGGAGTCAAGGTGAGGAAATTTATCATGATTTTGAGCCAGTCTGGCACACTCATCTATAAATCCCCGCGCCATTGCTTCTTTTCCTACAAAATAGAATTGGAAGTTGATCGTCATATAAGAAATAAATGTACTGTTAATATTACATTATAAAGCCTTTTGAGAATTGCTTGGGAAATGATATAGATAAGATTATCTAATATACTTTGTTATAACATTTTCAGAAAGTTGTCACTTTATAGTATGTTCTAGGTACTAAAATTGTAATTATCAAATTAAATTCACATCAAAGGATCATAGTTTTTAACAATTATATACAGACCACAAACTCCAAACTTTGTACCTGTAATACCATTCAGTCAGTATATAACATATAGACCTTAATCAATACTTTGTAGTACAACTTTACTAATATGCAACCCGAACCTTCCTTATATTTTGTTATAAATATAAACGCATATTCTCATCTTAAAACCAGTTGCATGACATGTGCATTCTGGAGCACAACTACATTTATAAATATGACCCTAATTTTACTACCTAAATTGAATTAGGCCTAAAATAGAACATTGATAATTTAGTTATGGGATCGCACAACATTACATAATGCCCTGTGTGTGCACGACAAAATACTCTGCGATAAATAGTGTGCGCTACTCTAAAGATGAAATTGTACCCCCCGTACATCGGGGAGGAACTGCACCATCATGTAAGCTCATAGCTACTTTGTGCCAGGCGAGATAAAAGTAGAAAATACTGTAGAAAAAACAAATACTGTGCTTGTTTGATTGAGTGGAGCTGCATTTTTATCATTTTTAGGAGGCACGGTAGTCTAGTGATAGGATACCGGGCTCGTGACCGAAGGGTTGCGGGTACGAGTCGCAGCACAGCACTGTGTTGTATCTTTGAGCAAGACACTTTACTCCGCTTGTTCCAGTCTACTCAGATGTAAATGAGTATGTGGTTGGGCAGTGCTAGATTTGCTGAATGCTAGCTGTGAGCGCCGAAATGGCAGCACCGGCTGTATGCTCGCCAGGGAATTGAGAAAGATATTGGCTGGATGCAAATGCCCTATAACCACGGATAATTTGTGAACCGCTTTGAGACGACCTACTAATTAGGTTGTGATGAAGCGGGACATAAGAACCTTGAATTATTATTATTATAATTTGTTCAACCTACCATCTACAAACTGTTCATGTATGTAAATAAAAGCTTGGTCCAAAAGGTTTTCAAACTTTGGCGTGTCACATGACATATGTTTGATGACTCCATGTTTGACTGTAAAACTGCGGAAAGTTATTGTAAACTTTGTCCAAAATGGCTTCCCCTGTGAAAACAAATACAGGAAAATATCTATTATTAACAATTCTTACATTCAAAGCAAAAAAAAAGATTGTTAAAAAATTAGAATGTCTTCAACGTGGCTTAAAAAAATCATATCAGCGAGAAATAAAAACTGGTTCTTATGTTCCACTAATGACCTGCTTAGATACATACACTCCAGGAGCAACAGATGAAAATATGTTTAGTTGTAGTTTCGAAAAAACAAGCTGTGAGGTTTTAAAAGGTCTGTTTATCAAAGGAAGGGTCTGATCTGAAAACACTCAAATATTAATGTGAAGATAATTTATATTTTTGAGTGTTTCCTGCATTATGCCTAATAGTAAATAATAACATTCTATACCAACAATTTTGTTATTATTTGAGAATGTATGAGAGTTGATTTTGATGAAGCAGATCTATACAAACACTGAAATTATTTTGTAAACATATCTTCCTGATAATTTCCTTCTGCACGGGTATGAACAAATCTACGCACGTATGAAATAGCTAAAATTTGTTTCTTTGCAGTTTCCCTCATCACATTTATATCAGTAAGTATCTATAGGTAGGTAAGAATATTTGTTTAATTTTTGAAGATATCATATTTTATATAAAAAATCCTAATTGGTTCAGTGATTTTTGGCAAGAAAAATTGATTACCAAAAGTTCCCCAAAACATATTGATTATAGTTGCCATTTTTAGTGAGTCGGACGAGAAACTGCAAACAAATACTTTTTTAAGGAAGGCCTAGGATATCAGTCACCTTCAAGCTTCATCATTCACGTAGAGGGAAATCTCTGATGCTCAATCAGTAGAGCAAAGGAGACTTGTTCTATCTATATAATCCATGCTTCTCTCTTTCCTGTTACAAATGGTGTCTGGCACCCTCCCTGTCAGGCGACAGAAGTTAGGGTTGTACAAATGTTGGCGTTTGTAGGCAAAGACATTTTAAAATGGAGGAGTATAGCAGGATTAAATTGTACATAGGGTTGTGGAATTTCCGGATTGGTAGAGAGGCAGGGCAGCTGGGGTCGCTGGTTTGACATACCAGGCGGAAGCACTAGCTAGTACTCTCAAGCTCTTTCCTGTTACATGTGTAGAATTTACTAGAAAGGGCATCTAGTCATGGACTGAATTCTCTAAGTGGAAATGACATTTTAGTATTCGTAATGTCCATATCTCTCATCCAATGCGTACCTGTTCCTTCCACATGCATCTGAAGGCGTCTTTGTGCTTCTGAAAGAACAAGAACTCAGCCGGGGAAACCTCCAAATCAAAGAATTCAATGTCGGTATCCGACAGCCTGATCTTCCTCATCTTGCCACGACACCCAGGTCTGAATGGCAAAACTGCAGTAGGGACCTATATAAAATATAGAACATTGTTATGCATGTACGATGATACTGTGAGACAATGCCATTTGATTTGGGTCGAGCCACGAGGGGGTGTTATTTATATTCGGTCTCCAGACACAACCGCATTCAGTGAACCTATAACAAACACGTTATTGCGTGAATGCCCAACATCTTCAGATGTTTTACAATACATGTTCTAATCATACAACGTAACGTTATGTTGTTTTGACCCCCACATAAGGCTGTATTCCGTACCTGAATAACGCGTCGTCATGCGTCATATTATTGATCATTATCAATATATTTAGACAAATTTGAAAACTCATTTTTCCTTGGAATAACGTTGATACTTACTATAAACTTGTTCTCTTTTCTTTCTTGGCAAAACTACTGATATAAAACACTAACGATGCGTATAGATATGTAAACAAAACCACTCTGCTGAACACACGGGAAATTTAGGGAATTTCCAACACGTTACCAACTTTTTGAGCCTCGTTCTGATAACCCTAACAGTTCAAAGGTCAACATATATATATACACAAGGTAAGAGAGGAGGTGAAGAACGACAGTTCAATCTAGGCCTTTTTACTTTATGAACTTTAACTTTATATTATAAAATTGTTGGTTTTTTTAGTCCAGGATAGAGGAGCTCTATCGGCTCCTGTGTTGGAAACTTAACTTTAACCACGGACTTAGATAACACCCTCTAATCTAATTCCGTGGTCAAACCACTATCGCATAAACTGAATGTTTTGACAAGGAATCCCGTGATTTGACACACGACACATTTTTTTATGTAACTCAAGTAAAAGTATTTGTAGCAAATTTTCGAAAATTGCAGTCCCGAGCGCTTTAAAGTGTACCCTTCAAGAGGATTTTATGTTTACATATAAATAATATAAAAACAATTTATAAGGGAAAATCATCGCCAACGTTTTCAAGGATTGAAATATATATAAATTAAAAGTGGGGTTTATTTTTTATTCTTTCAAAAGCATTTTAGCTTAGCTTGTTGAGTACATTCGCACTGGTTTTATAGGGAACACATATGGGCACAAACATTCCATCACATTATGGCGGATGTAAAGGCTGTTTAACTTAATAAAACCTGTCACGGAATTATTATATATAGGGTCGACAGAAACAATTAAGACAGAAAATAACTAATTAATATTTTACATCATTGTAGCCATTATCCTATAATGATATTTACTCAATCTTATGAATATAGATTGCTATATATAAGTCTGTAATGTAGGTCATACTCGATTGATTTATTTTCGATCTGCGACATATGTACCCTTGAATAATAACAAATTAAGAGATTACAGCTTCAAAAAATGTTCTTTTAAATCTACTTGACATTTTTTTTTTGTTAAATGGTTTATTTTACTCCTGACCGTCCTCAAACGGTTGAACTACTGATTCATGTTGGAAAATTAAAGACATATGAATGATCCTGACAGTCAAATATGCAATCACTTCTCGTTTTGGTCGACGTCGTATATAATATTCTGATAGTAACTCACAAGCAATTATTTTAGATGTAACGATTGTATAGGGTTGTATAGGGTGGAAAACCTTTAACTATCCAAAGATTCGTAAACACCTCTCAGGTAGAAATGACGGTATTTACCATACTGCTGTACATGACACCTTTTTGTGGCGCTTCGTTCAATTCGTCTCAAAAAGTAAAATGTTGAAATTGGAACCGTCGTTGCACAAACTAACAAAGATCTTACACGGACAATCTATTCATGCGTCACCATATGTTCAGATTCACCATACTAGGCTCAGAATGGAATGTAGCTCGCTGAGTAAGTATCTTTACTAGATGGAATCGATTGGTAGCGTTCAGATCTATATACATCTTGCTAGAGAAATGAAACCAATTTCCACTTCCTATTGAGATGTAGCCTCTATGATGACCTCATTATCAGTAATATTTTTCATTCCAATAACATATGATCTTACTAAAACGCTGCTACCATTTGGTGATAAAAATTACGTCTCACTTGTAGAAAATTATTTAAAAATGTATCATAGCTACAAAGTTTTTTCGATTATGATAGGGTTTTACATACCTTATATCATACGTCTTCAAAAAGAATGACTGAATTTGTTTCATAACATCAGTTTGCGCAATTTGATTAAAATCATCTGTTACATGGCTCCGCCTGGCGTAGTACGAAGTTAACGAAGCCATGTACATATGATTTTAATCAGATTGCAGTTTGCGTTTATCTGTTTCATATAGTCCCATTCCTCTCTCTTTCATACCTCAACTTTGATAACTGTAACTTATGTAGACCAATATTAGTTTTGAACACTGAGTTTTTAACTGAAGTCTATCGATGAATAAAGCGCTTCCTGTTCATCCAGACTATAACATCTACGGTGGCCGTTTGGGAAATAACGTACGTATGACCTGTTAAATCTTAAATTGTTAAAACCATGGCATTGTATTTAATTGAAAGTCTCTGTTAAAACACAGCAAAACAACTGAGCGCCTTTGACCAGGCCGGAAACGATATCGACCCAATTGTCAATATGTCATCTATTTATGACGTCATATACACCGTTGTGTAGCAACGCCGTCAACTTCCGTCGTTTCATTCTAGACACGCTACATGTATGCTGCGAACTTTCCGATCGTGAAGGTTCTATAACGAATTTGAAGCAATGAGTTGTTGTCCGTGTTTTAAGCCTGAAATAAACTCATTCGGAGAGTTACTGGAACTAACTCAAGGAGGATTCAGCACACAAGAAGGAAGATGTGAACTTGTTGGATATAAATATTGTGATAGAATTGACAAAAATGAGGTAACATTGCAAAAAGCTGTTCAGGATATAATTTTGTTTACTCGGAAGAACAAGAGTAAACCCGAAAAGATCCAGCTATCATGGTTGGGTCTCCATCTCGCCCTTGGCTTATGTTACCAGTACAAGTCAATGGATAAGGTATTGCTCCGAGGCATATTAACTGAGATGTTGAAGTTTAGCCATGGGATAGATTTGGGTCTCTTTATGAGAGATCTCTTACATTACGAGGACCCATCTGCGGCAAATGATGCAGTTGCAAAGTCAATGTATGTTATTGGTCACTGTGCGGGCTTCAGAGTAACGTTGACGAAGGAGAATCTTGGCGACAGCGTACTCATGGGGCCGTCACGGATTGTTTACAAAGAACTCTTGCAGAAAAATGTGGTACATTACTTTGACTTACCAACAGGACATCCTACTCTGTCAATGTCCGCCAACGCTCCTCCAGAAAACTTTGTCGGTCAGACATGCATGTTCCTGGCGTGTGAGAATCTGAAGCCAAAAGTAGTGTTGGTTCTGCTCCAGCATGGCGCTTCACCAACAGGCGCCCCCTTGGACCAACTTCTACAGACTCTTGGGGGTCACCAGCTTGTAGTTGGAGCGCTAGCAGGACCTCTTAAGATCAGTGCCCCCATTAACATTATACAGGAGTGTTTGCGCTTCTGCCTGAGGGCGATACCAAGACTGAATGTCCGGTTTGATGGCGAGACAGTGTCCGATCTACGAAAAAAGAACCAGGACGTGTACTTCTTGAAGAGGGAGGCTTGCGGATATATGCCAGACGACTGCTATAAGGATCCGTCTATGCTGAAACATCTGGCTAGATTTGCAATCAGAAAACGCCTACTTGAAAATGACCTGTTGCCGTCCGGGATAGACAAACTCCCAAAGTTAACTAAAGAACTCGTCCAGTACATGAATTTACTGTCCTAATTTTTCTACATTTTCGTCACCGATAAACACCCTTAGAGAATAACACATTTTGATGTAGATATATTTAAATATTCTAGGACATTTTAATTCATAAATTACTTACATATATGCATTTGATAAAATAAATATCATTGATATTTGTCATTTTCGTTTTGCTCCGTTTGTATTTACATGGTTGATTGTTACCGACTGTAAATAAAGTGTTTCGTTTGGTTTATCGGGTTTAGCTTTAAACATTTCATGACGTGTATACAGGTGTACATTTATGGCAAGTCAGGTTGTCATTTATTCATGGAGCAATGTTGATCCAGTACTTAACCAAATTATATAAGATATCTCATATATTATATGAGATATCTTATATATTATATAAGATATCTTATAAACATATAAGATATCTTATTTTAAGTTTATGAGATATCTTATATCTTTTATAAGATATCTTATATACTTTATAAGATATCTTATATACTTTATAAGATATCTTGTAAAAGATATAAGATATCTTATAAAAGATATAAGATATCTCATAAACTTTTCTTTATAAGATATCTTATATTTTTTATAAGATATCTTATATAATATATAAGATATCTTATATAATATATGAGATATCTTATATAATTTGGTTAAGTACTGGATCAACATTGCTCCATGAATAAATGACAACCTGACTTGCCATAAATGTACACCTGTATACACGTCATGAAATGTTTAAAGCTAAACCCGATAAACCAAACGAAACACTTTATTTACAGTCGGTAACAATCAACCATGTAAATACAAACGGAGCAAAACGAAAATGACAAATATCAATGATATTTATTTTATCAAATGCATATATGTAAGTAATTTATGAATTAAAATGTCCTAGAATATTTAAATATATCTACATCAAAATGTGTTATTCTCTAAGGGTGTTTATCGGTGACGAAAATGTAGAAAAATTAGGACAGTAAATTCATGTACTGGACGAGTTCTTTAGTTAACTTTGGGAGTTTGTCTATCCCGGACGGCAACAGGTCATTTTCAAGTAGGCGTTTTCTGATTGCAAATCTAGCCAGATGTTTCAGCATAGACGGATCCTTATAGCAGTCGTCTGGCATATATCCGCAAGCCTCCCTCTTCAAGAAGTACACGTCCTGGTTCTTTTTTCGTAGATCGGACACTGTCTCGCCATCAAACCGGACATTCAGTCTTGGTATCGCCCTCAGGCAGAAGCGCAAACACNATAAACATACAAGATATTTTATAAACATATAAGATATCTTATAATCATATAAGATATCTTATTTAAAGTTTATGAGATATCTTATATCTTTTATAAGATATCTTATATAAAATATCTCAATTAATTTTCTTTATAAGATATCTTATATATATGATATATGATATTTTATAAAAAATATAAGATATCTCATTTTATTTTCATTATAAGATATCTTTTATGAGATATCTTATATTACATATAAGACATCTTATATCTTTTATGAGATATCTTTTATGAGATATCTTATAAAGAAAGGTATATAAGCTATCTTATTTATTATATAATATATCTTATTTATTATATAAGATATCTTATAAAGTATATAAGATATCTTATATAATTAAATAGGATATCTTATATAATTTGGTTAAGTACTGGATCAACATTACTCCATGAATAAATGACAATTTGGCTTGCCATACGTCTGTATTGGAGGCGGTATGTATGTTGATCTGATGCCGACTTTAGGGTGCTACTTCACTGAAATACCATACCGAAGTCTCCCAGCACAGTAGTCCGCCCATCCGCGATACTCCATAGGTTACGATCACTTTTGCTCTCTGCACCCCTTGAATATATCATGAAAAAATCGAAGGCTAAGTGTGCCTCACCTTGTTGATGAGAAGAAGACTAGTTCGATCCTTTGATGAATATCAAAGGAATCTCGCAGTCGCGTTACGGTAAAATTGACTGGCTTTGAAGTCATATGCCGATAGCGATAGGTCAGGGTTTTTTTACCTGATACCAATCAAACAGCTATCTTCGTGCCTTCAGTTTTGCCATGACATATTCCAGGGATGCAGCCCTTGAGTATCGAGGATGTTGTCCATCCGGTCACATCATACTGACACTTGACAGAATGATTGGTTTTGGGTTAATTTTGTTTAACGTCTAATTAACAGCAAAGGTCATTTAAGGACGTGCCTCCATGTGTGAACTGTGTGGGTGCTTGCGTGTGTGTATGCAGGAGACATGGTATGTTGGTGTACTTGCCTCCTTGTGAGAGCGCGGAACTGATGCCGACTTTATAATGTTATCTGAAAGGTGTGTTTACGAATACCGAAAACAGCATTGATTAATCGCAAAACGTCAGTTGTTCTACATCTGAGCATCAAATGTTCCAATGTCACATCGGCACGTTCCTCTCACCACAAGGACCCGATAATTTGTTATAGTTGGAATATTTGGACCTATTCTGATGTATGGAGAGTAATATTAGACGTTTCAGTGATTTAAAAAATCTCTCGGTAACAATAACACCCTCAATGACGATAGGTGATGTTTGATGCGAAAAAGTTAGGTCGGGTTTATTTTCCGACATCGAGAGTTTTCCACCATTAGTAGGATGCATTTTTTCCGAGAGTTGATCAAGACCCCTAAAATGTCTATATCATGAAAAGGTCACGATGACTATAAGTTAAGATAGTGTTTCGTTTGGTTTATATGGTTTAACTTTAAAACGTCTATGTCTATATATCATAGACATTTGGTCCAAAAATTTTAACTGTAACAAGTTATCGGGTCCCTGTAATTCCTCATTGTATCAACCACTATATGTTCAGAGTTGTTTGTTTGTACACATACGCGTGCGTCGGAGGCGGTATCCGCGGACCTGATGCCGACTTCACAATGCTTCCTCACTAAAATACCATGCTTCGTCGCATGGGCGAAGGTTCGGTGCGGCTTGGTGATCATGAAGTACTGTATAAGACGTTTGGGGTGTTGTTGTTTTTTGGGCGAAATTCCATGAATGTTAGAATGTAGTTGGGGCGTTATGGGTTTTTTGGGCGAACTGGTTGGGGCGATATGAATCAAATTTGGGGCGTAACAGCTTGGGGAATTACGGTTTTTGGGGAAATCGTCTAACACCCGATCAAGAAAAGCGATAAACTAAATATCACATTTGGGTCCGTTATACTGGTACATTGTTTTCGCCGATTTGCCATTATACACTGATCACGTGCAGCAATTGCATGTAAGGAAAATCCCTGGTATAGAAAATATTGCGTGCCCACTGACAGGTGGCACCAATTAAATTCCTACGCTATCATGATTTATCTGTACTATGGAGCACTTAAAATTACTGCCTTCTTATTCACTTGTTCCGATTCTTGTCGTCAAGAATGGTCTAGATCTTGATAAAGAACTCGTGATATTATATCAATATTCCTCGCTATGAATAATCCAGGATGGATAAACCAATAATTACTTGATTGCATTAAAAAGCTCATATTTTCTGATGAAAAGAATTGTTTTCTTTTAATTAATGTCAGAACTCGATTCTCACATCAAAGATCGATCGGTTTAATTTCTGACTATGAAATAAGTTCATGCAGTTCCCAAAAAAAAACATAATATATTGATGTCAAGAATTAAGTTTGTTGAAACCGGTCTTGCCTTTTGAAGGCCCGATAAGAAGGTTATGGTGTTAAAACAATCTGCTGTAAGTTATAATGTGGATTTTTTTGTTTATTTTAATTGGTATATTCTAAAGAAACAGATGCTTAACCTATTAATTCCGAAATAACTGTTTCTTTTAAACTTGATTTAGATGAAAGGTACCGGAATCGGCCGAGGTTTGCCGAATGGTCAAAGGTCATGGTGGAAACTAGCAAAAACTTGCATGGCGGCCAATTAGGAGTCCTTTGATACGATTACGATTTCTTTATTACGATATATCCCAGTGGCGGATCCAGGGGGGTTTCCATGGTTTCCGGAAACCCCCCCAGCATTTTTAGACAAAAAAAAAAAAATCCCAACAATTTTTTTTTCTCAATTTTTTTGGTTGTTGCTGTGGTAAACCGACAGTAGATCTACCGGAGTACCACTGCAAAGATTTTTTTGGGGGTTTCCGGAAACCCCCCTAGCATTTTTTTTTTTTTTGCCAACCGATGTTGCCGTCCCGGAGTAGAACACTGGCAGCATCAAGAGTTATTGCCCTTCGAAAGAAACTCTTCATTTACTGAACAGGGAACCGCCATATTTGATTTTGTTATTTGCAAAATGGTACGTAGTCGGCAGAAGTTTTCCAGCAAAGATGCGAAAGGCGTATCGGCGATCACCAATTTTTTCAGACAAACAGGTAAGGTCAAATGAGATCTTCATAATCATGTATCTTGATATAAATGTGCAAGCGCGCGTGATCAGGTAACGATTTGTACAAATCTGCCGAGGTATGGCTTCACAAATCATGCATTTTGACCCGTGTTCTATCTGATCTATTTAATGTTTTAGATTATTTTCGTGTTCGGATAAACACTTGTATGCGTCACATTAACAGATTGTTCATTATTTCGATAACAATAGGTCGCTGTTTATTGATAAATTGATGATGCAAGTTGCAACGAGTTATGATAGCTCCGTAAACAACTCGGATAATCGGCGTCCGATTAGACGTGTTTTATAAAGAATATTTACAAACAAGTACTCGAAATCATTACAAAAAAACATTTCTTTTAAAGTTATTGCCAAAAATTATGCATATTTATAGATTTAATTGGTCACAACGGCACCAATGTGGCGTATTGACTCAATCGTTATTGGCTGGACTGAATATAGAAGGCGCTATATAAGTATATTTAGAGCTCGAACCTGTCCATTACTTTAAAAAAATTATACAATACAGAATAGGTAGGCCTATTGTTTCATTTAAAACGCTTGAATTCACTACTTAGTACATTGTGATCTTGTTATAATTCACCGCCATAATAGGAAACAAGTCTTCACTATTGTTTCCTATTTTATTTGGGTCTTAAGTGTTTTTTTATTTAATTTGTTTTGTTTTTGTTTTAATTTTTCCTTATCTATATTCACTGGCTTCGTATCCTGTTTTTTTTTTTTTTTTTAAATGTTATCTTTCTCTAGTAAATGAAAAATAACACTTTTATCGAATAGATATTTCTCTATACTATATATATTTCACTGGTAAAATGTAATAAAATAAAATTATTTAGTGATAAAATGTATGCGAAGTAAAACAAATAATTTTTATATCATCACATAAAGGTGTACCAAGATCCATACTTTTTCTTTCTTATGTTTGTAACTTGGTTGAATGTTCTAGCCTATATATGTTTGTAAGTGTATATGAGTGTGTCTTGTTGAGCTATGTATTAAATTTATGACCGGAGAAGACTTATATAGGCTTAAAGTTTCCATATTTACCTCAAGGTAAAGTTTACGATGAGATGTCACACTTCTTAACCCCGATATAATTTTCATAGCTTCAATTTGAACAGATTCAAGCATACTAAATTCTCCAATGGTACAGTTATTCCAGATAACATCACCATACTCAAGCACAGGTCTTATATAAGAATAGAATAATGTTTCCAATGATTTTCTATCAATTTTATATTTAGGCATTCTCAATATGTTTAGTCTAATACAAGCTTTATTAAAAATATCATGAATATGATCCCCCCCATGTACCTTTAGAATTAAAAAGTAACCCTAAATGTTATATATAGGCTAAGCCTGTTGTCTCATCCAATTTTTCATTTTTTTGTCCAATAAAATTTGTTGAAATCCATACTGATTGATTGGTCATTCCCTACCTACAGAGTTCTCCAGGACATCCTAACATATATTGTTTACAACAACAAAATATCCCCCCCCCGCAAAAAAAACACCCCAATTGATAATGATATTGCAGTTCTTACAGTAATATATGTCTTACTGATGTGTACCAGCAGACTGGTTATTACATTGATTGAAATATTATAATAAAGAGGCTTAATAGTCTGTTTTCTTAATTGTTACTATATACATATATATTATTCTTTCAGATCATACAGCATCCTTATGTCATCCCGAAGAAAGTCGAACGTCGCGTACGTCAGAAACACCAGACATTGACACATCAGACACCTCCTCATGTCAGCCAGAATCAGCTTGTATGCTGGATTCCTTCAACTGCCCTGGGTCTATAATTACCACGACAGAAGTCAGCAATATCCCATCAGCCTCATCAGGTAATTAAAAGCATAACCAATTTATATGATTATGTTGCACAAACACAGATGTTTCAATAAATAACCAAACAAAGCAGAAAATGCTATGTAGTGATAAATGCAACATTGCTCTAATAATTAGTCACTTTCCATTTAATCAGAACACATCGGTTGATATGATATAATTAGTATTATAGTATAGATTTATCAAATAAGAAGTCGCATAAATGCCATGTATAAATGTATTGTTATTGTAAGACAAATAAATGTCAATGGTTCAGGTTGTTTTGATGATGTATATGTGCCCATTATGTGGATAAACATATATATGTTAGCAATAATTATATGATATATCCTGAATATATTTTGTGTTAAAAAAAGTCTTCCCATGTTGTAAAAAAGACATTTGTATGTCCCCATCTTATGTTTTAGCAAACTTATTAATTAAAATACTATTTACTTCAACTAATGTACAGTCTTTAATTTGCAGGTTTTGGTATTACCAGTGTTGAAGCTACCAGCGTATGTGATGGCAGTGACCGGGATTTGTTTAAATACATAAACAGAGTTTTAAGTAGAGAGGACATATATTTATTGTTGTCTTGTGTAGTGTTTTTATTGAGGTCTTTTAAAAATATTAATTGGTTTCTTGTGTAGAGTATTTATTGAGGTCTTGTTAAAATGTTTATTGATGTCCTGTGATAGGATATTTATTGAGGTCTTGTTAAAATATTCATTGTTTTGTGTACAGTATTTATTGAGGTCTTGTTAAAATATTCATTGTTTTGTGTAGAGTATTTATTGAGGTCTTGTTAAAATATTTATTTTTTGGTGTACAGTATTTATTGAAGTCTTGTTTAAATATTTATTGATGTCATGTGTGAGAGTATATGTTATACATTGAGATGATGTGAGAATGACTGAAAGTAATTAAATGAGATCTTGTGAGAATATTTATTGAGGTCTTATGATAGAGTATTTATAATATTGTTATATTTGGTGTTAAGAGTGTGTATATGTGAAAATGTTTGAGGATACATGAATGAATGTTGGTGTGTGGGTGTTAGTGGGTGTGTGTGAGTGAAAGAAGGATGTGTACATTTTCTTCATTTTAGAATTCATCCTTGATTTATTAAAACATTCTGAATGTCAATTACTAGTTTGGTTGTTATTTGATGATTCCATGAACAATTGATGTGAAGCCACTAAGAACTTGAAGCATATACTAAAGCTATACAAAGTCTTAAGATAAGCATTAATTACTTACATAAAAAAGGTCATTTTTATTACTGTAGCATCTTTGTATAAACTTCCAGAATGCTTCAAGTAATTTTGGTACTGTCAATTTTGATGCAAAATTCATATAAAACAGACAAATTTAATAAAATGTGAAGGCAGATTTTCAGTGGCCAGAGAGCACCATTTCACACTTAAGAATAAAAAAAAATCCGGGGGGGCATGCCCCCGGACCCCCCTAGCAGACTCCCTCGCTTCGCTCAGTCGGTTGCCTCGCTTCGCTCGGCAAATGTCTCACCCCAAAACTTTTGGAAACCCCCCCAGCTTTGCCTCTGGATCCGCCACTGTATCCACACTGAAAAAATATACGAACATCGAGTACGAAATCAGGTACATCTATTCTTTAGGGAAAATCTTCAATGTTTGGCACTTACATCGTAATAAATCAGCGATCGTGCAATTTGTTGGAGGGTCGCAGATGGGTGTGTCAGTTTACATTTACATTTATACTGCAAAGGGCCGTCGAACAGCATCAACTTGCAGGTAGACTTGTGTGGCGTGGCTTTCACATGAGTTCGTTAAAAACTGGTTAAAAAGTTAAAACTATTTACAGGATCCACATTCACTCTGCAAGATGACTTGAATGCCTCAGTTCTCCCCAGTAGACTGGTGGATCGGGGTATTTATCGGACAAGTCAATCAAATTGATTATTTTTCCTTTCTCCGATACATCATCTTTAAACCTGTTTCTGGTATACTTAACTTTGACCTTTCCCGCCGATACAGGAAAAATTTCAAAAATTTGTAAAATAAGTAAAGGTTTAATACAAATGAATAAATTAGCCTTAATTAAATGTCTTTGGAAAGTTCCGTAACGAGCAGTCTTACAGGAAAACGTTTCCAATGTGAAGTTACAGTATTTGACGGTGTTACAGGATTCTAACAGAACTGTGATCAAAAGGTATGTTTCATAAAAATAAAATTTCCGGAATATGTGTTTGGTTTTAATAATGTAATAACCAAAGAGACCGGACACACAAGCGCTTTAACTAATTAGGTGAAGTTACTACCTTATCAAACGTTTCAGAGAGTCAGAGTAGCCGGTGACTGGCATGTTTGTTACATCTTCGTGATTTCAGGTAAGATTTGGGCTCAATTTAAGTGCCTTTGTAAGTCATTATAATGCAACTTACCAAGAAATGAAAACTGATAAGTAGGCAGAATTCATGTGCGGTCAAAAGTGTGTGAATGCGATAACGTAAAACAAGAAAGGATATGCGTTTGAACATAAACAGGTCCAGTACACTCTGCCGATTTTCTTTTTTAAGGAAAACGGAACAAGGTCGCATTTAAAAGAAGATTCTATCATTAGGTTGATAACAAAAGACATTAAATATAAATATTCTTTAAAAAAAAAAATGATGTAAAGAAATCGGAAATTTCACATTTATGAAAAATGAAAATAAACACCTAACTGTATGCTTTTTGTAGTCAACATTACCATTAACCTTATTGTTTTATGCGACTTTGCTTTAATTTAATGAAATTTGAAATCTGAGAAAATATAGCTCGATACAGCTATAATGTATAGGTGTATATAGCTATATAGGTCTTTATAGCTATATAGCTCAATCGGCAGTGTACTGGACCTGATAAAGCAATATGAATGTTGATCTGTACTGTAGTATTGAACAGTTCAGTCAGTTTTGAGAAGGACTAGGCACTCCTATCCCTCGTTTGAGGGAAATAATCCTTGATTCAGGGGGCGAAACATGTCACGCCATATGGAGATATTCTAGAACGAATATAGATGCACTTACTTATAGCGATTTTCTCCCGAATGTAAAAACTAAAAAAGACAATGGCTTCCTCGAGCTCGATACTCCAGGGGTTATGTACACTCACTTGTTCTTTCGCTTTCTACACCCCTGGAATATTCAATGGCAAAATTGAAGGCTTGCAGCTAGCTTTTGATTGGTCTTGGGTAAAAAATACAACTGTTCAATCGCTAGGCTGATATGTATATCACCTGTCGTCACAGGGACCTGATAATTTGGACATAACCTAAGGTGTTCAGAGTAATTTTTTACATGTCTAAGGGTTAAGATCAACTTTCAGTAAAAAATGACACTTCCAATGATGATATATACAAGAATGGACTCTGGAGGAAAGCTCTCGATGTCGAAAAAAATCAACCCTACCTAACTTTCTTGCATCAGAAACCACATTTCAAAATTATGCTTAGTACCGTAAACAAGATAGCTAATTTTTCTTTTAGAAATCTCCTATATGCACGTAAAATGTATTATCCTTTTGCAGATGTGCATCTCTGTTTCCTCCAAAAACTTTCCCCCTAAAATAACCACACAATCAACACCGGCATGTGGCTATCTGGAATAGGTGTTTTGAGTAATTTTCTTTTCAAAAGAAAAAAAAGAACACAAGTCACATTTAAAACAGGGTTTTATAACTATGTTGATAACAAAAGAAACCAAAAAAAAGATAGAAAATGATGAAAAATATATATGAAAACTAAAAATATACTTCTAACTTGCCCGATTTGTGTTTAACAAATACCAGTCTAGGGAACCTGGTGTTTTGACTAGCATGCTGACCAATCTGGGCTGGGAAACGCTTGAACAAAGACGTGCTAAATCCAGGCTCCTTTTGTTCTTTAAGGATCTTAATGGCCTTGTTGACATTCCTCTACATCAATATGCATCAAAGTCTGACTTGCGAACACACAACATCAATACTTTCAGGCCCTTAACCACAAAAACAGATAACTACAAATTCTCATTCTTTCCTGGAACAGTTACATCATGGAACATAACCAAAAATCCTGTATTTGTATGCGACTTGGCATTTATAAAATCTTAGAAAATATATAGCACAAGACAGCTATAATTATAGATGAATATAGCTACATGTATATATAAGTGCTTACAACTATAAAGCTCAATTGGCAGAGTGTGCTGGACCTGTATACTAGTACATGTATGTATTTTAATGTAGTTTATGTGTTTTCATTCCAGATTGTCAGGGTTATTCCTTTTAACTAGGGAGTGTCCATCATTAAGGATATTTGTTGACACTAGTCAATTTTATTTATTTATTTCAATCCAAACAGGCCTAAGGTCCTGATAGCAAATAACAGTTCACAATAAATTACATATTACAATATGACAGACCAAATGTAAAATTATCAAACAATATACATACATGATACATAATGTGTAATGAATCAAAAAATAAAAACTTTTGTTTCATTTCTGTTTTAAATGTTTTTAGTGATCAACTAAAAAAGACTGTCTGACTGAATATTGAAGTAGCTAAAATTGTTCTGACACCTAATTAAAACCTTGTTTTTCCTTACATCAATACAACTCATGGTGGGATAAAAACAGCTGGACGCAAGAGACCTGTTTGGAACCATTAAATTGATTTGTTCAATTAGATGTGGACAGTCGAACATACTGTTTACAAACTTAAACAGGAACAAATAATCTAAATACAATTGAAATAAAACATCATAGTCAATCTTTGCTTTAAAGCATAAACATTTAAGAATTTTTCTCTGAACGGCTTCTAATTAATGCGCCAGAGAAGTTTGATAGGGACCCCATATTTCACAGGTATATTCTTGTTTGCTTCTGACCATACTAACATATAAAGAACAGATGACAGATGTATCAGGAAAATTTATGCATGTACAATTGTTTGCATTGCATACAACTTTTTAACGTGAAGATTAAAGTTAAAGGTATATGACATTCATATGCCAAGGTCTTTCATACAACTTTCACTCGTCAATGTTTCACCCATTGTGTACTTAAAATCTAGGAACTATGAATGGATGTTTTCTTTGGTATACTGGGGCTCTAAATCAGGTTCTGTTGATGACTTTGTCCACATAATATCGGGTAGATTGAAATCGATGAAAATCAGTACATTACTGTGTCCGTCCATAGCATCGATCACTTTTTCGATATATTTGTGGAATTCATTTATATATGTAACATCACATTCTGGGGGAGGATACATACAACACAAATATAATTTTCGTTTGTTCAAAATTATCTCAACCCAAACTTCCTCAAAGTCCGTCTGGAATTCTGGTTTATGATTTTTCTCATATTTCTGGTTCCTACTTTAACTTAATGTCTATTAAGACAAAATTGTTAAAAAGATTCAATAAAGTAAGCAACATCCTACGTGTAGTGTGACTGATACATGTATATCATATCCTGTTTATAAATAAGTTCAATTTGATAATGTGGAAAATTGCAGATTGTGCTAGATCAGTAAAATACTGTACTAGTCAAGAAGTCGGACATACTCTTCATATTTAATTCAAAGTTGTTGCCCTGTAATTAATTTTTCAGAGCTCTTCATCATGTTCCTGACACGTTCCGAGTATGACAGAGGAGTCAACACATTTTCCCCAGAGGGGCGACTCTTCCAGGTGGAATATGCCATAGAAGCCATAAAGGTAGAAACTAGTATTAAATAATGCATGTACAAGTCTTTAATAACTCACTTAAGATGTAATGTTTTAATATACTTTCTATACTTGTACCTAAATTTACATCCAAAATAAACTATTTTAACAAATATTAGGAAACCCTGCTAACAGCTACTCCTATAACATAAGAGGCTGCTGGTCGGCTTTTTATCTATCGGATATGATTTTGTCACATGGCGCCTGTCAAAAGTATACTTCAACAGTGTTAGAGGATTACACGTGGAGATTATGCTAACAGCTAGGATAAATCAACCTGTTTCTGAAAACATTTATTGAATCATAATGTTGTTGCAGTCAAATAGTTTCATGATGACTTTCAATAATTAATATATATTAATTATCCCTGTTAGATACATAGTTAATATTAATTACTGTATAAATACTTGTGTTTCCGTTTACAGTTGGGGTCAACCGCCATTGGTATCCAGACAAGTGAAGGCGTTGTATTGGCAGTAGAGAAGAGAGTTACCTCCCCATTAATTGAAACTGCCAGTATAGAAAAAGTGATGGAGGTAGATGACCATATAGGTATGTTTATGTTTGTGTTATGATTATCAGTGATACTGAATTTAGCTACATTTGACACTTCAGTGATTGTGATACTTAGTTGAGATGAAATGACCATGGTCTAGTTTTATCAGGTTAAGAAGAACTTTTCTTGTCGATATCTGAGTAACTGTAAGCACTATATAGATTAAACTTGCATCAGTAAAGCAGCTAGGGATGCTTTTATAAATGAATGTTACAGATGCTGAATTTGACATTCATTCTAGAATTTAGAGTGCTCTGTACCTATTTCTTAAATAAAAAGTATGCTACATACATTGTAACTAAAAGTCTCATCGTGACTTGTCTACAAAGCAAAGGATATGGATAACAACATTGTTTGTCTACTCTTGTTATGATTTGTTTTTGATAATGTAGGTTGTGATTTGTTTTTGCTAATGTAGGTTGTGCAATGAGTGGTTTAATTGCCGACTCCCGTACACTGATTGACAAAGCCAGGGTAGAAGCTCAGGTAAGTAATCAGCGTGTTTAAACTACTGTCTGTCATCAGGATGTATTACTGTTCAGAACAGTAACTGATAGCTGTGTAATGATACAACTAAACTTGTATAGCAATATATTAGCAGACAGGTGACTGTATTGCCATACTTACAGGTTAATATTACATATTATAAATTCAGAATTATTACACCAGGGCACAGGGCAACAGTATTTATTTAAAGAGTTAAACAAACGAAACATGAACATCAGAATATGTATGACATTTTTGTACAACAGATACTTCACAAACTAAACTCCTGTTGAGTATGACAAAACTTGGTAATATTTTACAAAAAAGATAAACAGAAACTCAGTGGTTTGTCTTCCTTATTGATACCGATAACAGATGTTGTGGTCTGCTGCTGTAAGGGTACGTGGGCCATGCAGTGCGTTGAACAATAAGCCCCTGGATTCTTTGTTTGTGAGAACCAGCAACATTATGATTTATATCCTTGTATTTCAGAACCATTGGTTCACCTACAATGAGAAGATGTCTGTGGAAAGTGTCACCCAGGCTGTCAGCAACCTTGCACTCCAGTTTGGGGACGACGACGCTGACCCAGGAGCCATGGTATGTAGACAACTCCTAATTGATGCCATCCAGGGGTTGCATGTTATGACATTTTCAGAGAGTTTGATATATATATATATCGTGACATTTTCAAATTATTTTCTTGTGCTGTCTATAAGTGAACCAGAATGCAGAGATTTTGACAGCGAGTATAAACTGACTATGATGAGGTATTTATGTACCTAATGTCAGTCCTAGATTAATGACCTACTGTAAGTTAATACATTGCTGTAAGGGTGATGTTTTATTCTTTCAGAGTCGTCCTTTTGGGGTTGCATTATTGTTTGCTGGAATTGACCATAAGGGACCACAATTGTAAGTCATCATTGTTGCCATACATTCATGTATTAATTACATTTTAAGCTTTAAAGGATCTGAAACTTTGTTACCATAAAGGATAAACATAGTAGAATGTATGCACTGATATTTGTCATAGTAGGTCTCATTGGGCACAATATCCATGTACAGTTTGTTTTAATACCTTAGTTCATCATGTCACCTACGTATCTGTAGATACTGTTATTCCTCTTTCTCAATATGATAACATGATTTCGAATCTTTTCCCCGCTTTTGGGGCGAGACTGAAAACTTTCATCTCAAATTTAAAGGGTAAGAACTTTAATTTCCAGTCTGAGGCTCTGCTAAGGGTTGAATATTTGAGGACTTTACCCAGTGGATTGTAAGTTTCAGTCTCTGTTTAAAGTTAGATATTCTCTTTCTTTCTCATTATTGCTGTTTCTCTTGATTATTACAAGTACTATATAATAGTGCCTTCTTGTATATCGGGTTCAATGTTTGTAACTTTTCTACTTCATTGGGAGAAGACTGAGGAGTCCTATACAAGGGAACAGATAAAAGGTTCCGAGTGGGAGAAAGATTTGTCTTTTTAGATAAAACAGGATGGTATTATAACTATTTATATAATGTACTTGTGTGTTTAGATTCCATATGGACCCCTCTGGCACCTTCATCCAGTATGATGCCAAGGCCATCGGGTCCGGGTCAGAAGGTGCACAACAGGCCCTTCAGGATGTATACCACAAGGTAAAATATAATTTTCAAGTAAACAGTAACACATGGTGCACCACAAGGTAAAAATACATCAATAAAAACAAAATATCGTAACCATCAGGTATTGTTATTAAAATAATGTATGATAGTATACAATACTTGATACTTGCTATTATTTTTCAGTCCATGACCTTGAAGGAGGCCTGTAAAAATGCTTTGACCATCCTCAAACAGGTTATGGAGGAAAAGCTCAACTCAACAAACGTAGAGGTAAGTATAGCACCAGGGAACTAATAGAACCGGTATCAGATCTCTCAATTTGTCCAAAATATCGCCTAGCAGGTGGCCTCTAAATTCAGGTTTTAATGTAACTTAAGCTGGTAAGAAGAAGGGGTTAATTGTCCGGTCATTTAGCAAATGTAGTAGAAGTAGTTTAAAAGCCTTATCAAATCACTTTCACTCCTAACCTAATTGTCTGGAATTAGAAAGGACTGGATTAATGAGATAATTTTTAATGCAAAAAAAAAAGAAATCTCTTGCTAGAAACACTGGCTGGATAGTGGTACAACTGGATTAATAAGTTGTGACTGTATATGGATCTTTGTTGTTCCACATTACCTGGTTATCTTGACCATAATGCTCTTAACATTCAAATATTTGACAATGTGTGGTCATTGGATGCGTATTATACATACCTACATCAAGTTGGAAGGCATGTTATCAACAGAAAATTACCCCCCATCCCCAAGCAGCCTAGATTCTGATTACATGTAGTCATTAGTAAATGGAAAACAAATCCTCAGGTTGTTCAATCTTAACGTCTCTCAAAGTCTCCAGCTTCTTTATTAGACTATAAATTGTAACTGAAATGGCCTAGAAGTATATGGTCCTTTTCACTGGTTATTGATTGTCAAGATAAAGTGTTTAATCTAGCATGATTAACGTTTACATTTGGTCATTTTCCACTTTACAGATGGGCACAGTAACACCACAGAAGAAATTCCACATGTTCACTAAGGAAGAGCTTGAGGATGTGATTAAGGAGATCTGATCACTGCCCCGTCCTATATCATCGTACAGTGCTCGCTATCATTTGTTCATAGATACATTGCTGAGTGCTGTGTTAGAGAGTTCCGATTGCAGTCACCTGGGATTTCAAAGAGCGAGTCTTATTTTCAACTGTCAGTGCTAGTTGTGCCCCATTAATCTAACCCTTTCACCACTGTAGACCATAATGGACTCGTCCAGATGAGTCTAATCAAGTTTTCTAGGAGTGAAAGAGTTAATTAATTCTTTATTAGAGTTAAAGCTTATAGGAAGGGACAGAAAACCAAAACTTGTACTCCATCAACAGTTTCTATGCGAGATTTTCAGCTTTAGGTTGGGTTAGAAGTTAAATCAATTATTTCTACAGAAAAACACTTGTGCTCAATAAACAGTAAACCATAGCCACAGCTTGTGTCAACTTGAGATTCTCGATGATTTGTATGTAAAAGTGACTAGAAAGACATCGGGTAATTTACTGATGACTCTACAGGAGTTCACCTGGCAGGATTATGGTACAGTAATACAGTATCACATTAGGCCAGTGTTGTTGAGTCTTGTAGAAAAACCAGAACTTTGCACTCAGGTTCACATTTCTTATCATCTTATGGAAAAATTTCACTCTTCAGTTTCTTTTGTTTTGTACAGGAGAAATAAAATATTGATATATTAAAGAATGGATTGTTTTGTCTTGAGTCTCCATCATCAGCAATGTTAAGAAAGTACTAGTAGTACATCATTATGTAAAATTTCATTTGGTTGCTTCAATGGTTGGAAATTAAACCTGATAAAGGTCTGTTGTGTTATGTTTGAGGAGAACATTAACTGATTGATGGCAGACAAAGTAAAGGGCTTCTCGGGTAAAATTTAGAACGGGTACCCATCACTGAATTTGTTTAAATAAAAAAAAGACAGTTCATTTAAAACAAATGTTGAATACCATTCAAAGCATAGTACACTGTACATAAATCACTTTAAAGTAAAAATTTGTTGTTATATCAAAACATTACAATATAATTAAATATTTTGATCAGAAGACATTAGATGTTCCTGTAAAATCACATGTTCTGTGGAAATGATCAAATGACAATAGGGGTATCGCTGTTTTATTATGTCATTCAGTTATGAAGTAGGTGAAATATGAGAAGGACCATAAACTTTTGTGTTCTAGAGGTTTAATAAATTCAATAAAAGATTTGGCATGGAAATCACTGAACTTAAAACACACTAATGGTGGTTGGTACAAATGTAATGTTGGGCACTTAATTGACACACTTGTATTAAAAAGTGAACACTGATATGGCTGCTCCATAATAATAGTATACTTGTAACAGTCAACACCTCCATAGTTAGTACACATGCATGTGGACACCTAGATGGTTGGTACATCTGTAATGGTGGACACCTCGATGTTTGGTACACATGTAACGGTGGACACCTCAATGGTTGGTACATCTGTAATGGTGGACACCTCAATGGTTGGTACACGTGTAATGGTGGACAGCTCAATGGTTGGTATATGTGTAATGGTGGACACCTCAATTGTTGGGACACCTCAATGGTTGGTACATCTGTAACGGTGGACACCTCAATTGTTGGGACACCTCAATGGTTGGTACATCTGAAACGGAGGACACCTAGATGGGTGGTACATCTGTAACGGTGGCCACCTAGATGGTACATCTGTAACGGTGGACACCTCAATGGTTGGTACACGTGTAATGGTGGACAGCTCAATGGTTGGTACACCTCAATGGTTGGTACATCTGTAACGGTGGACACCTAGATGGTTGGTACATCTGTAACGGACACCTCAATGGTTGGTACATCTGTAAAGGTGGACACCTCAATGGTTGGTACATCTGTAACGGTGGACACCTAGATGGCTGGTACATCTGTAACGGTGGACACATCAATGGTTGGTACACATGTAATGGTGGACACCTAGATGGTTGGTACATTTGTAACGGACACCTCAATGGTTGGGACATCTGTAAAGGTGGACACCTCAATGGTTGGTCCATCTGTAACGGTGGACACCTCAATGGTTGGGACATCTGTAAAGGTGGACACCTCAATGGTTGGTATATCTGTAACGGTGGACACCTAGATTGTTGGTACATCTGTAACGGACACCTCAATGGTTGCTACATCTGTAAAGGTGGACACCTCAATGGTTGGTACACCCATAATGGTGGAAACTTCAATGGTTGGTACACATGTAATAGTCGGAACACTTCAATGGTTGGTACACATGTAATGGTGGACACCTAGATGGTTGGTACATCTGTAACGGTGGACACCTCAATGGTTGGTACATCTGTAACGGTGGACACCTAGATGGTTGGTACATCTGTAACGGTGGACACCTCAATGGTTGGTACACATGTAATGGTGGACACCTCAATGGTTGGTATATCTGTAACGGTGGACACCTAGATGGTTGGTACATCTGTAATGGTGGACACCTCAATGGTTGGTACACGTGTAATGGTGGACACCTCGATGGTTGGTATATGTGTAATGGTGGACACCTCAATGGTTGGTACACGTGTAATGGTGGACACCTAGATGGTTGGTACATCTGTAACGTTGGACACCTCGATGTTTGGTACACGTGTAATGGTGGACAGCTCAATGGTTGGTACACCTCAATGGTTGGTACACCCATAATGGTGGAAACTTCAATGGTTGGTACACAGGTAATAGTCAGAACACTTCAATGGTTGGTACACATGTAATGGTGGACACCTCAATGGTTGGTACACGTATAATGATGGCTATCTCAATGGTTGTTACCCATGTAATAGTGGACACTTCAATGGTTATACGTATAATACGTTAATACGTTATACGTATAATGATGGCCATCTCAATGGTTGTTACTCGATAATGATGGCCACCTCAATGATATGGTTGGTACATGTGTAATGATGGACACCACAGTGGATGGTCCCTTATTCAATGTTGTGTCAAGTCATTGTGGAATTCATGTTCTCAGCACACAAAATCGATCTCTGAAAAAGAGAAAAATGGTTTGAGTGACACAATATATGAAGACTTGCATACTATCAACCACTAATAGATAAGAATTTTAGCAAGAAATTTTTGTTGCCAATTGTGCTACACTGGCACTTCATGTGTGCGAGCATAAAATATTGTTTTTGTCAATCAAAATCCATATAGTAGTCATCTTGTGATTTTACCGAGGTGTACTTACAAATTAATACATACCTATTTGTAAAGTCTTTGACTGCTGAACAGAAGCGAAGTCCATGTATCGGCTCTTTGGTGACCTCTGACCTGATGGCATCACAGTGTCCTAGTCCTACCTCAAACCATAGGGCACTGTAACAATAAACCAGACTGACATACCAAATTACCATAAAGACTGACATACCAAATTACCATAAAGACTCCCATACCAAATTACCATAAAGACAGACATACCAAATTACCATAAAGACGGACATACCAAATTACCATAAAGACTGACATACCAAATTACCATAAAGACAGACATACCAAATAACCATAAAGACTGACATACCAAATTACCATAAATACAGACATACCAAATTATCATAAATACAGACATACCAAATTACCATAAATACATACATACCAAATTACCATAAAGACTGACATTCCAAATTACCATAAATACAGACATACCAAATTACCATAAAGACGGACATACCAAATTTCCATAGAGACGGACATTTCAAATTAGCATAAAGACTGACATACCAAATTACAATAAAGACTGACATACCAAATTACCACAAAGACGGACATACCAAATTACCATGGAGACGGACATATCAAATTACCATAAAGACTGACATACCAAATTACCATAAAGACGGACATACCAAATTACCATAGAGACGGACATTTCAAATTAGCATAAAGACTGACATACCAAATTACCATAAATACAGAGATACCAAATTACCATAAATACGGACATACCAAATTACCATAGAGACGGACATATCAAATTACCATAAAGACTGACAGACCAAATTACCATAAAGACGGAAAACCAAAGTACCATCAAGAAGGACATACCAAATTACCATAGAGACGGACATTTCAAATTAGCATAAAGACTGACATACCAAATTAACATAAAGACGGACATACCAAATTACCATAAAGACGGACATACCAAATTACCATAAAGACGGACAACCAAATTACCATCAAGACGGACATACCAAATTACCATAAAAACGGACATACCAAATTACCATAAAGACGGACATACCAAAATACCATAAAGACTGACATACCAAAATACCATAAAGACGGACATACCAAATTACCATAAAGACGGACATACCAAATAACCATAAAGATGGACATACCAAATTACCATAAAGGGTCTTCTCATTAAATGTTTTCAAATGAATCGGGGATAACTAAAGTTGAATAAATGTATTATGACGTTTTAAATCGAAACAACCTTAAGAACCCTATATGTATAAACAATCTGGTAAATTGCAAATGAATATAACTCTGGTGTGCAGATTCAAGAGATTCCGTACATGAATACAGGTGATGGACAGTCTTATAGAACTTATCTTGTTGATACTAGACTTACCCATCATGTTTATGACAAACCAGACTTCACTTGTCATGTTTATGACAAACCAGACTTTACTTGTCATGTTTATGACATACCAGACTTTACCTGTCATGTTTATGACATACCAGACTTACCCGTCATGTTTATGACATACCAGACATACCTGTCATGTTTATGACATACCAGACTTACCGGTTATGTTTATGACATACCAGACGTACCGGTTATGTTTATGGTATACCAGACATACCTGTCATGTTTATGGTATACCAGACTTACCTGTCATGTTTATGACATACCAGACTTACCTGTCATGTTTATGACATACCAGACATACCTGTCATGTTTATGAAATACCAGACTTAACTGTCATGTTTATGACATACCAGACTTACACGTTATGTTTATGACACACCAGACTTCCCTGTCATGTTTATGGTATACCTGACATACCTGTCATGTTTATGACATACCTGTCATGTTTATGGTATACCAGACATACCTGTCATGTTTATGATATACCAGACCTACCCGTTATGTTCATGACATACCAGACTTACCCGTTATGTTTATGACATACCAGACTTACCTGTCATGTGGTGTGCAGATTCAAGAGATTCCGTACATGAATACAGGTGATGGACAGTCTTATAGAACTTATCTTGTTGATACTAGACTTACCCATCATGTTTATGACAAACCAGACTTCACTTGTCATGTTTATGACAAACCAGACTTTACTTGTCATGTTTATGACATACCAGACTTTACCTGTCATGTTTATGACATACCAGACTTCCCCGTCATGTTTATGACATACCAGACATACCTGTCATGTTTATGACATTCCAGACATACCTGTCATGTTTATGACATACCAGACACACCTGTCATGTTTATGACATACCAGACTAATTACATGTCATGTTTATGACATACCAGACATACCTGTCATGTTTATGAAATACCAGCCTTAACTGTCATGTTTATGACATACCAGACTTACACGTTATGTTTATGACATGCCAGACTTACCTGTCATGTTTATGGTATACCTGACATACCTGTCATGTTTATGACATCCCTGTCATGTTTATGGTATACCAGACTTACCTGTCATGTTTATGATATACCAGACCTACCCGTTATGTTCATGACATACCAGACTTACCTGGCATGTTTATGGTATACCTGACATACCTGTCATGTTTATGACATCCCTGTCATGTTTATGGTATACCAGACATACCTGTCATGTTTATGGTATCCCAGACATACCTGTCATGTTTATGACATACCTGTCATGTTTATGACATACCAGACTTAACTGTCATGTTTATGACATACCAGACTTCCCCGTCATGTTTATGACATACCAGACTTACCTGTTATGTTTATGGTATCCCAGACTTCCCTGTCATGTTTATGACATACCAGACATACCTGTCATGTTTATGAAATACCAGCCTTAACTGTCATGTTTATGACATACCAGACTTCCCCGTCATGTTTATGACATACCAGACATACCTGTCATGTTTATGAAATTCCAGACTTAACTGTCATGTTTATGACATACCAGACTTCCCCGTCATGTTTATGACATACCAGACATACCTGTCATGTTTATGACATACCTGTCATGTTTCAGACATAATGGTAATGTTTATGATATACCAGACTTCCCTGTCATGTTTACTACATACCAGACACACCTGTTATGTTTATGATATACTAGACGTACCTGTCATGTTTATGATAAACTAGACTTACCTGTTAGGTTTCAGTAGTTGTGTTGACATTGACAGTATGATTCTCACATAATCCAGACCGTCCTTGCCTCCATGAAAGGCATGTGGGTCCTCATATCTAGAAATTATACACAACGTTATTGATCCATTTGAAGTATTGTTACTTCGAAGGATTGCTTCATTACTAGTGACTATTATCTTACTTATTTACTCACACATTGTACAGTATATTATAAACTGACGACAACCGACTGCTATTCTTCATTTGGAGGACAGAATATTAATGTATTAGCGCTATAATTATGAATTCCAGAACTTGTGTTTTACATTCAGGACGATGTAGTACTTCAAAGTCTTCAATGTAACTTTTCATAGGGATTTCAAATTGTGACTTTATTTTCATGACACACAAAGTCAAATCAGAAATCTCTGAATCACTACAATACAATACTGTGCATGCCCCCTACCTCAGCAGACCCTCTAGTGATGATACATATATCTATGAGCTAATATTAAAGTTTTATTTGGCCCTGAATGACTTTAAGTGTTGATTGGTCATATAATTACTCAACAAAACAATGACTTCAATTGTCAATTGGCTATAAAAAATATTATTTATATAAACAATTAATCAATACAGTTCAGTCATTGCATTTGGAGGTTATTGCCTATACACAGACTACAATGACTTGAACTTTGACCCCTTGCTACAACCCTGACCTTTGGATAACAGAGTGTTCATACAATTGCTTAATTCAGACCGAATTGTACAATCACTGAAATTGAAAGATACTTAAAGTAGAACATCTGATTTTGTGCAAAAAAATCCAACTCTAAAATGAAGATATAATTAAAGATACATGTTTTTGATATAGAGGGTATTCACTAAGTTTTATGAAAATGAGACACTGAGGTGATTAGAATAATTTCCAGTAACAACTTACCTTGTCAACTCTGTTTCCATGGTTTCTATCTCATCAGTCGGTATGTAGGGAGGATTGGCAATAACAAGGTCATACAGTCCGTGTGACCTCAATGTTGGCAATGATTCTACAACAATACAGCATAAAGTCATGCACAGCAGCAGAATATATAAAAGGAAGGAACAAATTCAACAGTATAGACTGGTATTATAACCAAAACCCTCAGAACTGTGGACAGCTACTCTACTAACAGAGCCTGAGGATTGAGGATTGTCAGTGCAGCATACAATATTTTTTGTTTTCCATTCAGTATATATTAACCCTTAACATGGAAGTATACTGAATATATTTAATATCTACAAACAGTGCGCAGTACAAATATATTGATCATCATTGTTTTTTATGACAGACACATTTTTTGCACTAATTTACCAGGAAGGTCAATCATGAATTCAAATAGTGCAATTATCGAAGCACATCTGACATATATTATTAATAACATAATAATATAATATACAGCTTCTATCCAGTGATTTGAAAATGTTGTTAAGAAGTTGCTCCAAGCTCAACTACCAATATCATAAAGTATAATACTCAAAGATGAAATGATAGGAGGATAAGGCGGTCAGTGAAACTGATTGCTCAACAGAGGCTGTTCATGAATTGGGAGCAAAGTGATCACTTTTATAGCAACTTGTTCACGATAAGCATGCCACTAGCATCAAAATGCTTCTGATAACTAACCAGGTCGAGAGTAATCCATCAGCAAAGTGGTCAGTCTTTTCTGAACACCTGTACACTCAGCATTCTCTCCAGTCAGGGCACAAGCCTCCCCACTCCTGTCTACAGCTACCACCTCTGACTTCAACACACAGTAAAATAGTTGACACCAGATTTAAACTAAACCTGTGTTAATTTACAAAAGATTTAAATTTTACCTGTGCTACTTTACAAAAGATTTAAACTTTACCTTTGCTACTTGACAACAGATTTAAACTTTACCTGTGTTAATTACTTGACAACAGATTTAAACTTTACGGGTTTTACCGACAACAGATTTTATCTTTACCTGTGTAACTTGACAACAGATTTAAATTTTACCTGTGTTACTGACAACAGATTTAAACTTTACTGGCTTTACTGACAACAGTTTAAAGTTTACCTGTGGTAGCTGACAATAGATACATAGATAAAGTTTTACCTGTGGTAGCTGACGATAGGTTTAAAGTTTACCTGTGGTAGCTGACAATAGATACATAGATAAATTTTTACCTGTGGTAGCTGACAATAGATACATAGATAAATTTTTACCTGTGGTAGCTGACAATAGATACATAAATAAAGTTTTACCTGTGGTAGCTGACAATAGATATATAGATAAAGTTTTACCTGTGGTAGCTGACAATGGATACATAGATAAAGTTTTACCTGTGGTAGCTGATAACAGATACATAGATAAAATTTTACCTGTGGTAGCTGACAATAGATACATAAATAAAGTTTTACCTGTGGTAGCTGACAATAGATACATAGATAAAGTTTTACCTGTGGTAGCTGACAATAGATACATGAACAAACTTTAATTTACCTGTGGTAATTTATTAAGAAGATAAACAGAAATTGCCCCACTGCCACTGCCCAATTCAAGAATCCTTATAGGTTTGGAAGAATCCTGTTTTTTCTTAATGTCATTATAAGCAAGCTGGGCAAGTTCCTGTCAGAAAAAATAACAACATAAATACCTCAAATTAATGAAACCGTTCATCATCACATGCATATTTAGCTACAATTTTTATCCATAAATTTTGTGCTATTTAATATTCTTGTAGGTGTTATTTTTTATAAAGAGAGGGTATTTTTCATAATCTTGTAAACATTATCGATTTGGTAACCACTGCTAGAGTCTGAAGATGATTACCTTACCTCAGTCTCTGGTCTAGGAATAAACACAGGGGGCCTCATCTTGAGGGTGAGGTCATGGAAGTCCCATTCCTCAATGATGTATTGAACTGGCATTCTGAAGTCGAATAGTTAGATAAGGTATGCAGTGGAAAGGGACGAATGACATGAAGTATGAATACAATACATTATTACCATTTGTTTTAGTAAACATGGCATCAAAGAATATATGTAGGTGTCTTTTCAAATCTAGTGGTCATGGCTAACTTAATGTCTGTGCCATTAATCCAATGACTGTTATCAACTTATCATTTTGATACTACAGGAAGACACCAATCTTTCACATATCTTTTGGCATACTGATACTCATTTTTACAGCTGCGTAGACTTTATCAGTCAGTGTTAAGTAGCGCACCACTTACTGTGCTATGTTACCCCTTAATATCATACAGGTCATCCTCAATATCCAGGGATTATGCTTACTTTCGCTCTCTGCACCCCTGGAATATGTCATGGCAAAATTGAAGGCATCAAGCTAGCTATTTGATTGTTCTCAGGTAAAAAAAAATCACTAAGCTGATACCTGTCCTTTGAAGATTACAGAGGAGCGACGTCCGACTTCAAAGCCAGTAAGTTTTACCATCATGCGACCGCTAAATTATTTTGATGTCCACATCAAAGGATCAAACTAGCATTCTCATCTCATCAACAAGGTGGCGCACACTGAGCCTTCAATTTTGCTATGACATATTCCAGGGGTGCAGAGAGCAAAAGTGAGCATAATCCCTCGGTATCGAGGATGCATACAGGTTGACCACACGATAAGAACCTAAAATGAAATTTGAACACAGCTTTATATCATGAAAAATGTTACAACATTCAAATGAACAAAGACAATATCCCGGAAGGTAAAAGTGTTCATTGTTAACTGCTTGTCACACATGTACTTGGTATATACAAGTTACCTTTTATAACGTTTTCTACACATTTCAGCAATCCTGGCTGTCTGATTTTCATTAAGCATAAGTTCTTCTGACACATCATGAATCTGGAAATAAAAGAGAACAAGTAGTGTGTTTCACAATATGTAACATGGCAAGTGCAAGACATTAATCAACAAGGGGAGTAACTCTTAATAAAGCAAAGGGAGTTATTAGCTATAACTCATGATACAGCAAAAGAAGTAATTATAACTTATTCAACAGTTAGGGGATCCCCGGATCGACTCAAAATATAGTAAGAGGAATAACTCATTATAAAGCTATAACAGGAGAAAGAGAAATGCACAGCCAGAGGGGGATTCAAACCTGGGACCTCCCGAACTCTAGATGGAAGCTTTACCAATTGAGCTGCATGGTCAACAACGATCAACCCGATCCAATTCCGCTACATTCCTCCCTCCTTTTTCTAAGTCTTGGCCCCCAAAGACAACACTATTTACCAACAAGGATCAGGTATCCCCTTGCCAAGCATTTACCCAGGAGGAAAATAAATGCATGGCCAAACTGGGATTTGAACCTGGGACCTCCCGAACTCTAGATCGACGCTTTACCAATTGAGCTACCTGATCATCAATGATTAACCCAGTCTAGTTCCGTCTCAAAGCAAAGGGTGTAGCTCACTTACAACATAGGGAGTTACTCACTATGCAGAGTATAGTTTATTATGAGAAGTGACTCATTCAACAAACAAAACAATTGACTGAAATGATGATTAAAGGGACTAAAATAAATCTGATTCAGGGAGCCGAGTCACAGACTTAGACATAGGGAGTGCCTCAATACACCACATGGTGTCACCTGTTAAAGGGTATTGCTCATACTATGGGGGAGTCATTGATTATATTCAGTATATACTACAGAGGCGGGAGCACCAAATATGTAGGAAGAGACTAAGAACACGACAGAGGGGGATGGGCACCTTTTATATGGGAGAAACTCAGTATTCCTATGTGGTGGCCATGGAATGCTTCATTTTCCCACACCGTCTGAGGACACATACTGTATAACATAACTCACTTTACAATAATGAGGTACTACAGAAAGGGGAGACAATCATCGATTAATCAAATGTACCCACCATTTTGTGCCCCAGCACACTTGCTATGATAAGCTGGACAGATTCCTTTGCTTCTGGCACATTCCCACCTTCTAGCCAGTGTGTCCACTTGTCCACTGTAGCCTTAACTGACTGGGGGTGGGCCTCGACTTCCCCAGGGGTTCGGGCATTGGGGGACACTATCCCAGTAGTGGTTGTGTGACACCATCTCCGTGCAAACTGTGAGCACTGACGATGGAAGGTGCGCAGGACAAACATCAGACTGCAAAATTACCAAGCGTATATCTGCATGTTAGTTTCCAGCATACAATTTCACAATTGTCTTTGCCTTCAGATTATTATGCTGCTTAACGCAATTATATACAATATACCTGTTTTTTGTTTTGGAGTTATCTCCCTTCATTTTTTTCAAAGCATACATGCTACTGAAGATTGTGAACAATCTAGTAAACTTTTGTACCAGGTACTCATCAAAGAGGTCAACCACATAACTTACTTTGTCAACAAAACTTAGACAGTTATCCCTTTCAATTATATATGGTGTCACACATACCCTAAATCAAATTAATATCTAGAATCAATCAGATACTTTTTTGTAATGAAGGTGAAAAGAACACGTTTGCATCAGTTATACCTGGAAAAAAAGAATTTCTCTTCAGAGCGTTTTGTTTTATTTGGAATATCATTCCTTCACTGTAGCAGATAAAACTACAAAAATCAGTTTGTCTGGATAAGGGTTAGTTCCCTTGCCAAAGTATTTATTTAGTAGTGTTGAAAGGCCCCGATTTAATCCAGATTGCTCCAGTAGTATTATCATTTGGGTGCAGAAGAAAAACCTTACAAAATTATATCCTAATATTGAAAATGGAAATAATCATTTAATCATACATTTTAACTCGGTAATTTTTACCTTAATGACACCATCTAATGTTTCTTTAATTTGTATACATTTTAATCGAATGAAACACGTTTCCATGTGTTATTTGTCAGTGTACATGTGTATTATCCCAGTGTTACCTTACGGGTAAAGTCTCGCTTGTCAATACACACGTTTATATTATGTGGTTACCTAATAATTGTTTATTAAATTTACGTCCTGCCCTCCCTCTCAGTCAAACAGACTGGACATTTCGTGTAAGTGTATCAGATGAGAATCCAAAGAACGTACATGTCCGAGTAACGTGAACTTCTGTTCGAATGCGCCCAAATTCTGGTCACACATACGCTTATTTTTAAGTGAAGCTAACTACAGACTAAGAAAGCTCGTAGAGACCGTCATAGCCCATAATTATATAAGCTGTTAGATTCTGGATCGTCCAGTCATCATCCTCGATACTCCATGGGTTACGCCCAAAAGTCACCATTTCGCCCCAATACCTGCTCACATTGATCGAGTTTACAGGTTATTACGCTCAAGTTTGACGACCATATCGCCCCAAGATGTCTTTTTCGCCCAAAACAGTTTCGCCCCAAAAAGCTACATATTGCACCAAAATCTTATCGTCCCAACATATCTATCGCCCTAATCCCTATCAAACGATATATTAAAGCTGGTGGAAACTATATGCATTTTTAGAACTGTTACCATTTCTGTTTCAATCTAATTAAAATTATATCTTCACATCGCTCCCTACATATCAGAAAACGGGAGCGATGTGAAGATATAATTTTAATTAGATTGTTTCTGTTTGTACGTGTATTTTTTGTTACGAATGCCCATGTCTGTCAATTAAATTTCAGTACGTTATGTTCATATCCAAAGATACATGGAATGACTAAAATGGCATACAAATAAAAAAAATCCATTTTACTCTTTTCCACTTCAAATTGTCATTTATATTTGCATATTCTCTGTAAAACCAGAGACGTATGTAATATATACGTCTCTGGTAAAACCTAAAATATAAGTCGTGTTGGATGAAATATGTCTAATATAGGCACTATCGATTTAAGGCACGCGCGTGTTATTCTGATATTATACGTGTCATCTAATTTTATAGATACAGTCATCAATATACGATGACAACATGTACGCACACTTTAAAAGATATATATGTATATATATATACCTTCACTAAGTTTACCCGTTTATACTTCTGTAATTACAATGTAGTTAATTTACTTTTTTGGCATTAAATCGCATTAGCCAAGTCTTGGACCACTCTGTCATTTTGTTTCGGTCTTCCTGCAGCTGGTTGGTGTCTGCTTCAGAGTCAATGGTTCGGTATAATAAACAGTCGTCTGCGAAAAGCTTAATCTCTGATTTTATTCCCTCGCCGATATCATTTATATATATAATTACGTAGAGTAAGAACATCAAGGGCCCCAAGACTGTGCCTTGGGGTACCCCGGAGTCGACATGGCTTCAGAAGAGGATTCACCATCTAGGACCACTCTTTGTTTCCTTGTTGTTAGCCCTTGTCTGATCCATTCATGGGTATGGTCTCTTATCCCATAGTGGTCTAATTTCTGTCAGATAAATAGGATTTAAACCAGGAGATTGATTCGACACTCATAATTTTTAATTTGTCACAGAGAATTTCATGATTGACGGTGTCAAAAGCTTTTTGTAGAAACCATTGGATGTTTGAGATTTAATATGATCAAAAAGATGTATGATACAGGAATCTGTTGAATAAGATGATCTGAATCCAGATTGGAATTCGTAAAGCAAATTCTTATCTGACAAAAATAGTTCAAGCTGTCTATAAACAGCCTTTTCTAGTAATTTAGAAACAATATTGAGTATGCTTATTGGACAGTAGTTTTCTGCTTTCAGTCGACTGTTCCTTGTAAAAAGAGGTTTGACATTGGCAAATTTTAATTCATCAGGAACCTTTCCCTCCGATATAGACATATTTATTAAAAATGTAATAGGAACCTTTAAAACTGGTGCTGCATCTTTCAAAATTCTTGCAGGTATACCATCTAGACCTGTAGTTTTTCCACTATTAAGATTGCATAATTTTTTAACAACAAACTCTTCTGAAACATGTTTCAAGTAAAATTTATTTTGATTGTGATTTCCATCAGCATGAACATTCTTTACAAGGGTAGTAGACGAATGGTAAAATTCCCGCGGGACTAGGAAGCTTTAATACCGATTTAGATGCAGTATTTGTGAAAAAATCATTAAAATGATTGGCAATATTCAAACCATAATGGCAATTAAGAATATCATTCTCAAGGACCACACTTCCATCTGATTTGGGATCTTGCTCATAATCGAGATTTTTGAACTTTTTCCACAGGGTTTTGAATTATTTTTATTGTCAGCTATTTGCTCTTCAAAATAATTAGCTTTGTCTTTTTTTACATTGTCGCTGTGTCAAATTGCGAAAATAGCAGAAGGATTTATAATCCTCAGATTTACCATATTTATTAAAGTTATGCAAATATTTGTCTCTCTGATTAATGTTATCTAAAATATTAGAGGACATGAATCGATGGCATGTAGGTCTGCTGCTAATGACTTTCAGTATTTCATTAGTTTAATAATTATACAGATACAGATACAGAAGCTTTATTTTACGTCGAATATTATAAACATACAACATAAGCTACGAAGAGCTTGTATTTCGACAAACACATGTAAAGAACAAAATACATAACAAGAAAAAAAACCACAAAAATACAAAATACACATACATAATGAAACGTTAAACAGTAAAAATATAAAGCATATAAAGCATGTACAGCACATTTGCAGAAAGTAAACATATGACAAAAGCATCAAATTGTAAACTACAAAGCTGACAAAAAGCACAGAGCCATATGTAAAGCTGTACGTTACATTTTAAACAGAGAAAAATACACTTCAGCCAGCACAGGACACATACGAAGAAGGAAAAAATAGGTAGCCAAAAAACCGCTAACCAACACATAAAGTGCATCCGCACTCGGGCCCGTCCCACCTACGGATCAGTGGCAAAAAGTGGCAAGCCATGAGTCTGATATAATTTATTAACTAAGGTTACATCATGATATGGAACGAAATTCCTCCCCTTGAAATTTTCCGCAAGAAGGCATGCCACTACTGTTTGCTTTTCATTGAGGAAAATTTCGGTAATCTAATTCCGTGCGGTAACTAACATTTTTCTTATCTTCAAAAATATTTTTTTTTAATTTAAATTTAAGGAAAGTTCATGAGAATGAGTCCTGTTACAGTATCGTTAAATAAATACACCAGTGTCAATAGGGCCGTTTTCGTGTAAACAGTCAAACCTGTCGGACCACTGTTGTTCGTTTATTAAATAAGATCGGACCTAGTAATCTGATGCTGCTTTCAGGCGATCCTTGACAACGCCTTGCAAGGCCTGCATAAACATATGCAGGTCCGCCAGGATTTATACCCGAAATCGTTACATTTATAAACGGTCAAACCGGTTGTTCCGCATAAACGAACAGACCCCAGTATACTCGTTGGCCTTGTACGGCTTGCTCAGCGGGCTCTCCCAGTTCTATTCCGCTCACTCGGACGGGAAGTTGTGGGATCCAAATGAAATTGAATGATTCAAGCGTCTTACCGATCGCGACGCGATATTGGAGTCTGGACGCAGTTTCGTATTAAATCAGAAAATAGAAATTCTGAAAACGTAAACAAAAGTATTGTGTTAAAGGCAAACACGCAAGGAAAGTAAGTATACCAACATTCTAATAACAAAATACGACCAACAGACTTTTTAATTAAATGTTTTCTCACTCCTTGTTGGTACAGTACACATCGGAAAAGAAAAATATGTAAGCAAAGAACAGAAGAATGCGTCATCATTTACTGATTTAGCCGAAACCAGCTGGTTTGACCACTGGTTATTTCGTTTTCAGAAAAATACAGCTTGAATAAACGTGTGACATTTTTGTTTTTAGCCTAGCTCATGATGTAATAATAGTAATAAAAAATAAAGCTTATCTAAATAGTTATAATGTCAAATTTTGAATACCAAGAAATACTGAAAGAGAAACCATACTGTCAGATAGTAGGACCTCCGCTGGGATTGTGACTAATATGATGTTTGGGAAAACGACTAACTTGCGTATAATACGCAAACTCGCCTATTATATGCAAGTTGGAGTATGGTGTTACTAAAAATAACCCAAATCGTAGGGACCCGGGGAAAATACTCAGCCTTGCCCCACAAGCATCGCTGTTACACTTGGAAAACTCGAGGACGAGTTCTTTCCTGGAAGGGGAGTATGTAACCCTGGTAAATACTAGCCGCAATATATCGCTCGGCTATAGAGAACTTCTCTTTAGCTCGATCGGTTGAGCGTAAGACTAGTAAGCCAGAGGTCCCGGGTTCAATCCCATGCGGAGGTAGTGATTTATATTTAATTAATCATGCGCTCTGTTACACAAATAAGGTTTATTTTTACATTTGAATGATGTTTCAATAAATGTGACAATTTGAAAAAGTTAAGCTTAAAGTGATTTTGGCTATTTTAAGTAACAAATCCATACCCAAATTGGCGTATTATAGGCAAGATAGTGGTTTTCCCTGACCTGATATAATATATATTGTAACCTTAAAATCTGTTATTAAACATACTGTTCCAAACTAAAATATTACACTCGCAGGTGACTGAATCAACCATAACAGATAAACAAACTCTCGTCGTCAGGGTAACGGTATAAACTACAGTAGGTACCACTGAAGGATTTAAAAACCAGTCAGGTATTATACATATACGTTAGACAAAGTTGTTTCTGGACTCTTTACCTCCTTTGATGAAGGTCCTTTATTTGACCCCTAGAGGAGGCATTGAAACAAATAATGACCTCTGTTACGTAGGGCCCGGGGAAAATATTGACAAAAATACTCCATTCGGGTGGTGCTGTGGATACCAGACTTACCTTTCACCAAGGCAGCCAGGGGTTGTTTCCCCAATCGGACATGAAAAGGTATGGGGTCACCTGTATGACCATGTGGGTTTTCTCTGGATACTCCGGTTTCCTCTCGCAATAAAACCCCCAGCGTGCTTACATCCGGGCCAACAAGAATGATTAATATAAGTTGTTAAAACTTGTTTCATAATTGTTGTAAATAAAGAAATTAATGCTTTTTATTTCATTCAACACAAGTAGAAGTCCTACTTATAATTATCACCTAACTTAAATTAACATGATTAATTCCACTCTTGAGTATAGATATGGAGCAGCTATATATATGGGATCCCTACCAGACTAAAGCTTGAACCAATACAGGGGAAAGCTGCAAGCTTTATCCAGAGTTATTTAAAAAGAAAACACAACCAGGATGTGTAATGAGCATAATAAATATAATAGAATTTAACCTACAGTAACTAATTTATCGCAGGAAAATTATTAGACAGCTAGTCTACATTATAATGAAGAAACAGATATACTTCTCCCAGCTATTGAGCGTGATAGTTGTTTGAAACCTACTTTAGGTAAGAGAAGGAGAATTTTAGAGACTCTGACAAGGACATCAATTTCAAGACATTCATCTTTAATATTTATTGTGCATGTAGAAAAAAATCTAGATATTATTTTTGTTAAAATGATTCTCTAAATATTTTCCAGATTGTTACAAAGATTGAGGTCCAAGGATTACAAGCTGGAAACCTTGTATGCCAGCTGCAGTGCTGTCAATTTTAGAAGAGGTGCCATATCAAAGTAGATCAGTATGGTTTTCATGCAGTGCACAACACTTTTTCTCACATTTGCTGTCTTCTTCAACGCTGTCCTAGTTGAATCCTATGATACAGGTATAGTAGCTAATTAAAGATTGATTTATTGTAGCTAAAAAGTTCAATATTGGTACGTACATCATGTACTTATATGTAACAAAATTTAGATTATTCATGAAGATACAGGTAGGTAGTTGTGTTTTAGTGCTGTTGATTTTACAGGGTCAATTTTACTGTTACTCCAGCTGGAACAAATTAATAGGGTCAAAACTCACGTAAGAAAACATTTACATACAATAGATGTTGTTGTAACTGTAAAAATTACATCAAGTTTGTGGGGTTTGTGCTTTGCATCTTTTTTTCTGGGTCATGAATATTATACTGAAATCTAACTGAAATCCAGGGTTTTCACTTTTGATATCACATCTGATATATATATATATGTACCCTTTGATATTCTTATGACAGAATCAAAGCTACCGTACCACTCACAGTTACATGTAGCTAGTTGATTGAATCCAGACTTCAAAAACTGACCAATCAGGAAGCTGATAGACAATAATATCTGGACTTGAAGATTAAGAGCTTCTCTAATATCAAAGCCGGTCGTGATCAATTTACCATTACACTGCAGTGCTATTCTATTTGTCTGTAAACACAGCATTACTCTGATATATGTAGGATTCCCCAACAATTCCAGCCTAGTCAACTTGTATCCACAAGCTTAAGGTGACAGGACTTTGGTTTTATCATGAGGAAATCAAAGGGTGCAAGAAAGCTTTTATCATGAGGAAATCAAAGGGTGCAAGAAAGCTATGTTCATTGAGAGCACAACCCTTTCATTTTGAAGGTTGTAGCAAAAACATGTGTGCTCCTGTCCATGAAATCAAAGTGTTAACTCACATCGGGTTAATATATAAGTTAATACAGGGTTTTAATATAATTTAATGAAATGCCTTTACATGGGAATAGCTTGCAGCAGATAAGCTGGTTGTACATTGTACATATGTACAAGTACATAGTTATATACTATATTTGATTTATATATGTGAGGATGCAATTTGATGCTGTAGATTATGACGTTGAAATATCATGTACTGGCCATGTATTTAAAAAAAACACTTTGTAAATATGTTATGTAACATGTACAGGGCTAAGTAAATGCTATGCATGCACCTCTGACAAAACTAATTGATATTTGATAAAGTAGCTAGGAGTCCAGACAATTCACAGTTTTCTTAATTGAAAAACTCATTTGATGGTTACTCAGAGGTTATTTGTTTTGATTTTGATTCCATATGTAATTGTTCAGAATATCTGAACAACTTTTAATTAAAAGACTGATTAAAGAAGACTTGATGTGAATCACTACTAACTTAAGTCATGTTACTTAGTATGTATGTAGATATGTGTTTGTTCGTGTTAACAGATCTACAGATAAATTCAACTTTTAAAATGTTGAATAAGTTATAATTATTAAATTTCCGTAAATAAATAAGGGTATGTGGATCTACAGCTGGTGGTGTGGAGAAAAACATCAAGGATGGCCAGCACTTCTGAGCCTATACTACAGCTGTCTTGTCATGCTTGCTGATCAAAATAACTTATATTTACTGGTGGCTGTATATACGTAGAACAAAACAGTTGTATACATGTACACTGTACAATTTGTTGTGTACAATGAACCCTGTACAATGTGTTGTGTACAATGAACCATGTACAATGTGTTGTGTACAATGAACCCTGTACAATGTGTTGTGTACAATGAACCCTGTACAATAATGTCTGTTTTTGATCACTTATACAGTGCCCATCACTGGGTCCAGAGTCTGCAAGATGTACAATAGAGGTCGGTTGTTAAGAGAAACTTTGACTTTCACATGGAAAGGATTGAAATTAAGTTCAGGTTGTAGACTCGATTTCAGAGATTCACAACACAATCTAGTATGTGTGGATATCGATGCCAAACTTTCCTGTAGTTCTGCGCCATTGACAGTTATTCAGAACATTCACCTTGAAAGCATTATGCATGTAAGTATTAACCTCCTTTTTTTATTAATTAAAAAAACAAAAAACTTTTACCAGATGTAATAATTGAAGAAATAATGGTAGTTTGACTACTCTACATGTACTGTTTCCTAATTTAAACTTGGAGAGCCTCTCCATCACCCATCCACCATGTTGAGACATTATTGGTACATGTACTGAAGTTTTAAATATACCAGAGTATAGAATGTTGGTTATATAAACATGAAATTCTATAAATATGAAATAAAATTTACAAAGAACACATGGAAAGTGGACACATACAGACTACTAGTGATCAAAAAAAAAAAAAAATTGTGTTAGTATTTGCATATAAAATAGTAATTTCTAAAAAGAAATGACCCTCTGTAAGTTTGCCTTCTTCAGAAATTCTGGATTGGCTTCTGATCAACTAAACCATTGATATGATATTTAACTAAATATAGGACAAATTAGAAATGATGAGAGATATATATATATAAATTAGTCCCCAACAGCACTTCTAGTGGTATTGTAGGTTAACACTCTGTCTGTGCGTTACTTTGTCCAGGCATAGTTCATATACTGTGTCACTACGATTACCAATTTGAGTACCTTTTTGGGTGATGGAATGTTGCATACTGTATTTGGGTCTGATCTGGTGCCCTACTACATACTGAAGTGTTCACATTGCTCATTGTAAATCACTTTGTTTTGGGAATATCTCACACCGAGTCGGCTATGATTGCCAAATTTGGATGTGAGACCTCTCTGGATGATACGGCAGTGTCACGTCATGACCATGAAGTCTGGTCTGGTGTCCAACTGTAGACAGAGTTATGACCCTATGTTCTTAGTGAATCATTGTGTCTAGGCCTCCAGGGTATATATTATATCTTAAATTTGTCATCTAAAATGGTCAACTTTTGTACGTACCTCTTAGTATGTTGAATTGTTACTGAAATCAGATCTTCTACCCCATTTTTATATAAAGAGTCAAGTGACCTTTGGAACATTTTCTATACTGAAGGGGGCCGCGGTGGCCAAGTGGTTATAAGGCGTCTGACATTCTGCCACCTCTAGCCCTCCACCACTTGGTCGCGGGTACGAGACCTACGTGGGGCAGTGGTCACCAGGTACTGGCCTTTGTTCGGTGATTTTTCTCTGGGAACTCTGTCTTTCCTCCACCATCAAAACCTGGCACACCCTTATAAATTAAATGATAGCTGTTAATAGGACGCAAAACAAAAACAAAAACAAACAAAAACTATACTGTAGTAAAATAGTTTGTCCAGATTAAGTTCATGTATAACTATAAATGTGGATATATTTTCAATTATATTAATGTTCATGTCAAGCAATTTTTTTGTTTATTTGAAGTATCTGGACTGCAAAATTGGGACTCAACGCTTGTGTTCCAAATCCAGACTTATTGTGATCTTCAAACCATCGCTGTATTCAAATTACAAGAACCATGTCACCCTGAAATTCTACCCTGCTGATGAAAATGGACAGGAGTTTCAAGTTGTACCACTTTACCCAGAGTTCAACAGTAGGACTTTCTATTCATGTGCTACCTGTATATAAGATACCTGTAGGATAGTGTGTTTGTGGATACCGTGATCAGTCCCAATGCCTATATGTAACCCTTTTCAGTCATAAGTTGAGATTTTATCGTCCAGATAAAGGTTAATTTTGGATGACATGCTGCTTAGCATTTATTTTGATAATACTACGCTGTACACTCATATAATTTGTGGTTGAAAATACCCATGTGCTAATGTTATTTTTGATATTTGAAACCACATGTATCATAATTAATAAAGGTAATTTGTATTTAAGATGCGTTCATCATAAACATTATTTTGAAAGTGTTCTTTTAATGTTTCACTAGCTTATAAACAAATGAGAAAAAGGACATTGAAAAGTGATAACAATCGGGCAGTTAACATCGTAATACAATGTAATACAGAATGTGAGGCCACTTAATTCAATAATAATTTAGAAATGCTTACAGATGTAAGAGAACCTAATCAATTTGAGCATGTTGAATGTATATATTTCTTGTATTGTAGCTGTCCATTTTGGATTTTATTAAAAAATATGTTTTGTGCAGAAGATTTTTGTTTTAATTTTGAGCTTGACTTTGGATTTTGTCTCAATGGAGTGATGCTTATTTTTCAGTGATTTGTATATTGATTTTTGTCTTTGTATCCCCATATTTTGTAGTTGAATTTTTGTAACCCCGCACTTTGTTTTCTTCCTGTAAGAAATTTTGAAATAAAATATGTACATTGTATTATAAAGAAGAATAAAGGATACTCAACATCACAAGAACGATTTGGCAATCTTGACATTTGCCTACACATTTTGGATTGCTATGTGGGCCTTTCTCAGGACAAGATAACAATGTAACAGAGGTCTGGGTCGCGTTCCCGTGTCCCGGTTGAAACGGTTCAGGTGGTGCAGAAATATTCCATGATAAACGAAGGTACTTGGACCGAACTGTAGGCAGAGCTAAAAAATGCAGTTTAATACTTGCCAACCCTCCCTATTTAGGAGGGAGACTCAACATTTTTTACCCTTAAATTTAGCGTATTCAACCAGTGAAATTGCTAAACTATTCCTATATTCTAAGATATAATGATTTTAACTGAGAGAACAACGCAAAACATGTCATTTTAAAGGGTTATTTTGTCTCTAGAGGGTATGTACACACATTTTAATAAGGTTTTAAATTTGATAGTGCAGAATCTCCCCCATGGAAATCTCAAAAAGTTGGCCAGTATGCAGTTTCGGAGAATAAATAACAATATATCAAGAATAATATGACTATTATGTCCTTTCACTCGTCCACTAAATTATATAACTTTCTTAAAATCTGCATCTGGATTGACATTGTTTTAGAAAGAAATAACGCAAACTAGCAATAGTCAGCATTTTAGTTTCGGTCAGGCAGGTCTGGACCCCTCAATCTACTCATGCCGAATATTCCTGAGGTCGGCCTCGGTTCAGATCTGCGCCTGAAGATTTTTTTCAGGTTCAGGTTTGTTTGTTACAAATGTCTGAAACACACAATACGATACTGATATGGGTCACAGCACACATAACCATGTTTATGTGTGCTGCGACCCATAACAGTATAGCACAAACCCCTGTGGTCAAACACTGGTACATATGTACCGCCTCGGTTACAAGTGTTACATTGTAAAACATATCCCATTGGCCTTACTATAGAATATATTTGTGTAAACTACTCAATAATTCATCTCAAAATGAATGCAATAAGCTAAAATGTAGTTTGAACCTGTAGGGTCTGATCTAGTACTAGTGTTGGTGCTGACCTTAATGTTATAGTAAATATGATACCTTATTATCAAAACATGGACAAGAATGCCTTTCATTCATCAGTGTAGAACAGTGAAACAGTAAAACTCTTTAAAACTATATTGTTCGATGATTTGTTGGCCCTGTTGACCTATCTTTTGTTGATGGGCCGTTAAACATTTAATAATACTTATAATAATTGAAACTATATTGAAATGGGACGAATTGTCCTTTGCCCCTTAAATGACTCCCTGCATATTCCTATAGTGGGTTCATGACTCTGGCCTTGGTCACAAATGATTCTGATTTCGACCCTTCTAAAGAGGGTCAGGGACAAAACATATCTAACTCTTTATCCGACAAAATATAAGTACAAAGATAAGCAAGATTCATATTACAGGAAACATGATTGGACTGAAGCTTATGATTGGTGTTGTAATTTCTGTTGATTGGTTTTAAGTAGTATATGTACCGGTACTATTAAATTTTCTGCCGGTATTACAGTGTTGGTATTTTTTTCATTTTTGATGTACCGGTAGCTGATTTTGTTTTTGTCGAAGGTCCTTTTACTGTTGTTTATTGCCCCAAACATATTCAGTCTATAAAAGTGTAATATTCTACTGTCTAACATTTTAGCTCGTCTATTCGAAGAATGGGGGACTATAGCAGTACCCACGGCGTCAGTGTACCACTTGGTTAAAGTTTTTGGGCAAGCTGTGTTTTGGTGTTTAACTCAACTTTAAATTAATTTTACATTGTAATATGGTTACAGCAATTGCTTGGGGGTTCCTTAGCAACAAATTGGACCATATTTGCTAATTATTGGTCCGAAACACAAGTCTTTTGGAATTGGTTAAAGTTTTTGGGCAAGTTCTACAGGTTACATGTAAAGTTTTGGGGCAAGTTCTAGTTCTTTTGAAACTACCAGACAGATTTCAACCAAATTTGGCAGGAAGCATCCTTAGGGGAAAGGGATTCAATATTGTACAAATAAAGTCCCTGACCTCCAAGGGGACAGATGAGCGGGACTTAAGGGATAAAGGGTAAACTAACTTTTTCTACAATGTTTGAAGAAGAACTTAAAAACTTTTAGACATGGTAGATATATGTATGGGGAAGTGCACCAAACTTTCAGAGTTTTCATATGACCCCTAGGGACATCAAAAATGTAGTTCTAGTTTCCTGATCTATTATCTAAAATGGGACATCCTGTAATGGCCCAATTACTATTAGCATTTTTTACAAAAATAATTTTAATTGACGAGCTATGCTGTTCTCCTACAGCTCTTGTTGTTTTTACATCTTTTTATATGCCATTTTATACAGCATTATGATTATCAAATAAAAAGGAAATGAACAAAGACAACATAATGACATTGTGCATTTTTACTGACATTAGTGTTTGGTCTCATTGTTTATATACAATGTATAAAATCAAATGATGGCTGTGGAGTATTAATCCTTCCTGGTTTTTTACAGACAATGACGTGGATTACACTGTCGAGCAAACAGAAACAATTCATGACACAGCCATGTCGGTGACTGTCACGATCGGAATCATTGTTGCACTTATAGTCGGTGGAATCATCGTGGTAACGCTCATTATTTGTTGCTGCTGCTGTAGAGGAAGAAGGTCTCAAGGTCATGTGTACCGATCAACACCAGTTACCACGACGACTACTACTGTCATCACCCAACAACGAAACCAACCTCCCCAGTACCCAGCCCAGGCCCCTGGGGGTTACCCTGGATACCAGACCACCTCCCCAGCACCATGTGCACCTGCTGCACAGATGGCTCCTCCTCATCAGGGGACATCACCAGGGTATCCCCCACAGAACATGGCTCATGGATATCCCCTTCAGAATCAAGGCTCTAAGCTGGAACCCTCAGGTAAAGAAATATAAAAGAGATTGAAATATTTATCAAACATTTTGGCTTAAGAGTGTTGTGCAAGGTTTCCAATTGATTTTGTGTGTTTGTGTTTGAGTTTTTAAAAGGTCAACTAAACATTGCACAGAAAACCTTGTAAACAGTGGTACCTATATATAATTGAGATATCATTACAAACAATGGTACATTTGTATTTAAGAAACCGTGGCGTCCGTCGTCCGTCCGTAGTCAACAATTTCTTTAAACGACTTCTTCTTAACCACTGGTTGGAATTAAACTAAATTTGACTGGAAGCATCCCTAGGTGGTGGGGATTCAAAATTGTTTAAATGGTGGGGCTGACCCCCCAGGGGGCTGAGGGGCTGGGCCAAAAGGGGTCAATTTGCCCATATTGCTTTAAGCGACTTCATCTCTGGAACTAAGAAGTGGATATCAACCATATTTGACTGGAAGCATCCCTAGGTGGTGATGATTAAAAAATGTACAAATGTTGTGGCTGACTCCCCAGGGGGCTTATTTGGCTATATTGCTGCTTCTTCTGTAGAACTGTGCACTGGATATCAATCATATTTGATCAAAAGCATTCCTGGGAGGCAGGGATTTAAAATTGTACAAATGGTGGGGCTAACCCCCCAGGGGGCTGAGGGGCAGGGCCAAAAAGGGTATTTGGCTATACTGCTTTAAGCGACTTCTTCTCTGGAACTAAGAAGTGGATATCAACCATATTTGACTGGAAGCATCCCTAGGTGGTGGTGATTAAAAATTGTACAAATGGTGGGGCTGACTCCCCAGGGGGCTAAGGGGCGGGGCCAAAAGGGGGCAATTTGGCTATATTGCTACAAACGACTTCTTCTGTAGAACTGTGCACTGGATATCAATCATATTTGATCAAAAGCATTCCTGGGAGGCAGGGATTTAAAATTGTACAAATGGTGTGGCTGACCCCCCAGGGGGCTGAGGGGCAGGGCCAAAAAGGGTATTTGGCTATACTGCTTTAAGTGACTTCTTCTCTGGAACTAAGTGATGGATATCAACCTTATTTGACTGGAAGCATCTCTAGGTGGTGGAGATTCAAAATTGTACAAACGGTTGGGCTGACCCCCCAGGGGGCTGAGGGGCGGGGCCAAAAGGGGGCAATTTGGTTATATTGCTATAAATGACTTCTTCTGCAGAACTATGCCATGGATATTGATCATATTTGGTCGGAAGTATTCATGGGAGGCAGGGATTCAAAATTGTACAAATGGTGGGGCTGACCCCCCGGGCTAAGGGGTGGGGCCAATAAAATGTATTACTTGGAAATGGTTGAGATCCCCACCATATAACCATATATACAATTGCTGAGTATAAAGAGAAGAATGCACATTTGCTTCCAGGATGTCCCTAGGGTCTGGCCCCACCCTTGGAGACATAGTCCCTGGGCCATAACTTTAAAACGGTTGAGATCCCCACCCCAAAACTATATATACAAATGCTGGGCATAAAGAGACGAATGCAATCATGATATCAGAATAGACCCTGGGGTCTGACCGAACCCCTAGGGACCTAGTTTCTTAGTCACAGCTTGGAAACAGTTGAGAGCCCCACCCTATAACCGTATATATACAATTGCTGAGTATAAAGAGATGATTGCACATATGCTTCCAGGTTGGCCTTGGGGACTGCCCCACCCTTGGAGACTTAACCCCTGGGTCATAACTTTGAAATGGTTAATATCCCCACCCCAAAACTATATATACAATTGTTGGGCATAAAGAGACGAATGCAGTCATGACATTAGAATTGATCCCAGGGTCTGCCCCACCCTTGCAGACTTGGCCCCTGGGTCATAACTTTGAAACGGTTGAGATCCCCACCCCAAAACTATATATACAAATGCTTGGCAAAAAGAGACAAATGCAGTCACGATATTAGAATCGATCCTGGGGTCTGGCCACAACTCTAGGGACCTAGTTTCTGAGTCAAAGCTTGGAAACAGTTGAGATCCCCACCTCATAACCATTCATAAAATTGCTGGGCATGAAAAATCCAATATAGCTATGCTACAAGGATTGGCCTTTGGGTCTGGCATATTCCCTTGATCTCATTTGGAGAATAGTTTGCCATGATTGCTTAGGTATCCAGTTGAGCGATACAGGCCCTCTGGGCCTCTTGTATCATATTGCAATACTTATACAGAAATGAAATATTGTTGAATTGTTTCGCAATATTTTACTTCTTTTTATGTATCTGCTAGCTAGGTGTTTTTTAAAACCATCAAATTATTAAACATTCTAACAGATATGCTGATAACCATTAATAGTCTTTTACTAGCTAGTCGTGTCAATCAGTTAACATTTCGTAATAAATTTAAACTAGTTGCTTTAACAAAAATCTTACATCCGTGTGATCCATTGATATTTGGTTTGTATATACATGTATTGCACTAGATTCCTTCACTTCTGTATTGAAATGTATAGATCAATCTAGGTTTTAGGGGAATCGACCCTTTTTCAGATTTGGGGGAAATTAAAAATTTAAATACAAGGCCATAGCATCATGAAGGTAAAAGATAAATGTTTTGTCCGACATACATGTGTGCAGTATATTTCAATTTATAAACAATTTTAAGCTTAAAATTGTAGACTGTTTGTTTAAATTATGTGAAGAAAATGTATATATGCAGTATTATGCATTTTAACTGTTGAACTTTATAGAAAACATATAGGGGAAATATTTTGAATCCGCTGTTTCCTTGTTGAAATAGGGGAATTTTGAATAGTGAATCAAGTCTAGATTGATCCTAGATATTGTGACATCCTTATAACTTCCCGTTATTTATACAGTACAGTAAAACCAGCCATGAAAAAACTCCTAGTGTATCCCCAGGGAATTTGACACAAATTATTATAAACATGGTTGTTATAAACGTGGTTGTAATATCTCTATTTCAGCACCACCTCCTCCGCCTGCTCCATACATGCAAGATATGCCGTACTACCCTCCGCCCCAGGACCAATCTTACCCTCCACCCCCAAACCAGCCCTATCCCCCTCAGCCGTATGGAGGAATGGTACAGCCACCCCCATACTCAGAGAAGTGATGCAGACATCTCCGTTTCCTGGAAAGATTGAGAAGTCGAAAGAAGCAGCTGTTTGATATTGTAATGCCCTGGTTTGGGGAAAATTTGAACTTTGTTTTCTCAAAATTACTTTTTATTTTAGAATGATGACCTGGCTTTTTATGATAGACTTTAAATAACCCATGAGTGTAATAATTTTAGTACATTTTGTATCAGAATCAGTGACCCTGTCTTGGTTTTTTTGATACATTACAATTTTGGAGTATTTTAAACCTCTTTTGAAGTCATTAGATAAATACTAAAAAATTGAAAAAATAATTGATAAGTTTATATGTATTTGATTAATTTCTTTAAAAAAATCAGGGTCATAAAAGATGTAACTATCTGTGATTTATCTTTGTGATGAGCTGAATAATTATATTGAAAGAAATTATGGAAACTTGATTTCAAAAGATGTCTCACCCTATTATAACATGTGTATTAGTGATATGTACTTGTAGTTTTGAGTTGATAAAATCACTTGAATGGCGGTCTTGTGAACTGTACTAATTTTGTAAATTATACATTATCTATATGTGGTTAAAACCATAGGGGATTAAAATCCTAGGTGATTAATAGGTGATTAAAAATGTTTGTGTTTAATTATTATATGCCATTGAAATCATAATTTGTGTGATTAAATCATGAGTCACAAAAAAACAAATAATACAAGATTCCAGTCTACTCAGCTGTAAATGAGTATGTGGTTTGGCAGTGCTAGAATGGTTGAATGCTAGCTGTTAGCGCCGAAATGGCAGCTCCGGCTGTATGCTCCCCTGGGAGTTGAGAAAGGTATTGGCTGGTTGCAAAGGCCCTATAACCACAGATAATAATTTGTGAACCGCTTTGAGACGACCTACGAACAAGGTTGTGATAAAGCGGTATATAAAAACCTCTAATTATTATTATTAATTAAGTCAAGAATTATTTACAAACATGATTCGAATGATACATCGTTATAATCATGAGAAACATCAAAGCTTTTTGGTTATGTACAAATCATGCAGGTAGTTACTGATGTTTAGAAATGGTAAATTTCAAATCTGAAAGCATCATATGCCATTTCCGTTTTTTCAGGTCTGTCAATTAATTAATGGAGTTGTTGTTATTTTACTCCAACAGTATATATGTAATACATTAGGTACAATTTCTTGCTGCTTTGTCAGATGTGTTGGAGGTCACTTTCTGGTTAAAATTTGCAGTTGAACTGCGACAGCTTGATGTACTGGCGCAGGGAGATAATTTTGAAACACTGAGTAACTTTTATGAGTACAGGGTAACTTGTGTAAGCCCGAATAGTCAGTCTGTTTACAACTGGTTTACTACTACAGTCCCATAGTAAGTACCCGGCTAATCCACAAACACTGAGCACTTATTTTTATTTTGGTATAACAATGTGTAAAATAAATATCTGAAGACTTTTTTTTACATCTTGGATATGCACATCTGGACAGCTTCATTCTTTTTTAGATATTTCTATACAAAATACTGGCAAGATAAAATATGCGACTACCAGATTTTGTACAATATTTTATTAAAGGTGATAACAAGGTCGGTGACTATATAACCATATGTTTTAGAAAAATATTTTTCAAAAGACATGTTTGCTGTCTTTTAGATTACACTAAAACTTATTGTTACCAATTTGCCAAAATGCAGGATGTGTCAAATTCTGTTTGAGACGCTGCAGTGATATTTAGTTTTGTACTAAAAATCAAAACATTGTAAAGATATTGAGTTTGTGAGGATTTGATATGTTGTTATTTGTACTTTATTATCATGTATAAAATTATTGACAGGATGTACGATTTCAGGAAGGATGTTACAAAACAATGGATAGAGTAATACAATGAGCATATATATATACAATAAAATCTGTTCAGTGAATACAATATACTGTATATAATAAAAATAATACACTATACAGTGAATACAGTACATTAAATACAACATATTTCATATACAGTAAAAAAAAATGAAATCTAAAGTTTCTACAGTCAGTACCATACACTGTTTACATTAAATATAAGACAATGCACTCTGTTCAGTTAAAAAATATATATATACAGCAAAGAATACACTTTATACAGAAAAATACAGTACTATAATTTATTTACCGTAATTGATGAAGCTTCAACTGTAGAGCAAAATATAAATCACTTCTGTAGCTGTTATAATTATCACACATATTAATGTGTTTTATAACTTACCTGGCAGGTAAATATTGATTTACCTGTCTTAATTGTTTTACCTGAAATAATCCCGGTAATCTGAGTCAGGATATAGAAGGAATGGATTTTGATTGTTGATCTGAATTTTTTGACAATGGAGGTATACGTATATGTCGATGTATATATGATCCCTGTTTTAATATGTTATAAATGTACGGTACGCAATTCAAGCTAAATATGGGCGTATTTTAGGTAAAAAATGTACTGGTACTGTAATAATACCACATAATCTTAAATACAATATTGGTGAAGTGATAACACCATGTATTCTCAATGTAGTTATTTTTGCTCCAGGTTTAAAAAAAATTGTGTTTCTTTTTTATAACAGTTTGTTGAACTTGTACACAACTTGATTGGCTGGTAAATAAAGGTGGGAACATTGCCATCTCAACACGGCTTGGTTGACTGGAGTAATTTGGTGTTTGTACCTGTAATAACCTATGTTTTGGTATTCTGGTATAAGTTTATGTAGTGTTCCAGACTTTCTTTTAATAATCCATTTTGAGACTGCCTGGCATTAAACTAATTGAAGAATGATTTGGAGATGTGATGTATTCCACATTTAATACAAAAAAAAGACAATCCGCTTTATACATTATAATTCTCAGCTGCTTTTGTAAACAATGATAACAACTGTTACAATTCCTGTCTATGTTTAGGTAAATGAAGGGTAACATTTTAGGGCTGAATCACTTTTGACCACTGATTCGTGTGTCTGCCCAGTAAATTTTTCTCATTTACCATAAAAATGTTCATTGTTGTTTCTGCCGTTGAAAAGCAATGTATATGTACCCGGTAGGTTCTTTTAGACCTCAAGCTTGGATCACTTCTTGTCTGCATAATGTCTTTTATATTTGTTTTCTTTTTGTCAGAAGCACAAAATGTCCTAGAAACAGTATTATATCACTAACTGACTTTGTAATATTTGTGTTTGTTATCATTTATCAAGGTACTGCTGAGTTTTATACAGAAGACTTAGATACCCAGACTATTGTTTATACTGACATCAATGTTGATCACTCAATTTTACTGAAACTTTGTTTTTCAAAATAAAAACTCGTTTGAAAGGAGCACTTATAATTTACATGTACCCCCACAGGTATGATTTGGACTTTAATGTTACTTATGTTATCATGGTTTAATGTGCAATATGTATAGCAGTGTACTGTGTGCTTTTGTAGGATGTATAGTCTTCATATATTTTCGCTTTTCAATAGTCTATTTAGTAAGGTGTACATGCACATTTCTTAAATCACTTTTATACATTAATTTTTCTTGTTGTTTTTTTTACGAAAATTATTCCTTTCATCAGACTTAAATTACAAACACAATTTAATTTTCTACAAATTAATGTTTTCAAAGTACTTATTATGTATGTACCTTAAACAAAGAGCAATTTTCTTATCAAAAAATGTGCTATATTTTAGAATTAATAACTTGGAGGACTAATTGTAATCAAGGCATTTTTAAAGGCATTTTAAAGGCATTTTAATTTGTTTAAAACTTTAAAAGAGACGATTGTGTTTCCAGTTCCTGCTTAGTCTTGTTTGATTATTCTTAAATGAGTTTTAACCATAACGTGAAGTGAACCCATGGTTACTAGTAATATATCCTATTGTTCTATATGAGGGAAGTCTACAATGTTAACTATCCTGGAGACTGATAACCTTGGACAGATAGTCCAGTATTTTTTATGTATATGTTTTATTAGAACTCTTGCAATAATGAAGGAAAGTTATTTCTTCAAATAAAAGACTAAACCTAGAGCGTTAAGTTGGATTTTATTGGCAATGATTTCAGATTAATTATCCTTATTAATTTTTTTAAATAATATATTTTAGCTTGAGGTTTTTATAACCGTAGCAATTAAGTTGTCAATGAAAACAAATAATTGTTTTAATTACTTTCAATTTTTTTTTTGCGGCATAAATTGTTCAAGCAATTTCTGAATGAAGCTGTGGGAATTATGTATTCTTATTATATGTAGTATATTTTACTGGTCGACTTTGTATAATCGTCATATATCATGGGATGAAAACAAAATTGAAATTCGCTAAACTGTTTTTAGAACACTTTTTTGTGCAGGCACGTTTTAGAAACGTGGTGCAGATATTGCTAATGCGTATATAGAATATGTTCCTTGTTTGTATACATATAGTTTTCTAGTATGACGTTGGTTAAAAATCAAAATCGTGGTTAGACTTTTTGAATCACATGTTATATTCCCTGATGCAAACACGTGTACATAAATATATCAATAAAATGTTTTGAAAAATTATTGAAAGTTTGTCGATAGTCCTTCTATTTTTTGTTGTTTGTGGGTTGGGGTTGGGTCCTTGTTGTTTGTGGGTTGGGATCGGGTCCTTGTTGTTTGTGGTCTGGGGTCGGGTCCTTGTTGTTTGTGGGTTGGGGTCGGGTCCTTGTTTTTTGTGGTTTGGGGTCGGGTCCTTGTTGTTTGCGGGTTGGGGTCGGGTCCTTCTTGTTTGTGGGGTGGGGGCAGGTCCTTGTTGTTTTTGGGCTGGGGTCGGGTCCTTGTTGTTGTTGTTTGTGGGTTCGGGTCGAGTCCTTATATTTGTTGTTGTTTGTGGGTTGGGGTCGAGTCCTTCTTGTTTGTGGGTTGGGGTCAGGTCCTTGTTGTTTTTGGGTTCGGGTCGGGTCCTTGTTGTTGTTGTTTGTGGGTTGGGGTCAGGTCCATGTTGTTTATGGGTTCGGGTCGGGTCCTTGTTGTTTGTGGGTTCGGGTCCTGTCCTTCTATTTGTTGTTGTTTGTGGGGTCGGGTCGGATCCTTCTATTTGTTGTTGTTTGTGGGTTCGTGTCGGGTCCTTGTTGTTTGTGGGTACGGGTCGGGTCCTTGTTGTTTGTGGGTACGGGTCGGGTCCTTTTTGTTTGTGGGTTCGGGTCTGGTCCTTCTATTTGTTGTTGTGTGTGGGTTCGGGTCGGGTCCCTCTATTTGTTGTTGTTTGTGGGTTCGGGTGGGGTCCTTCTATTTGTTGTTGTTTGTGGGGTCGGGTCCTTCTATTTGTTGTTGTTTGTGGTTTCGGGTCGGATCCTTCTATTTGTTGTTGTTTGTGGGTTCGTGTCGGGTCCTTGTTGTATGTGGGTTCGGTTCGGGGCCTTCTATTTGTTGTTGTTTGGGGGTTCGGGTGGGGTCCTTCTATTTGTTGTTGTTTGGGGGTTCGGGTCGGGTCCTTCCATTTGTTGTTGTTTTGGGGCTTCGAGTCGGGACCTTCCATTTGTTGTTGTTTGAGAGTTCGAGTCGGGTCCTGAGTCCTTATATTTGTTGTTGTTTGTGGGTTGCGGTCGAGTCCTTCTTGTTTGTGGGTTGGGGTCAGGTCCTTGTTGTTCGTGGGTTCGGGTCGGGTCCTTGTTGTTTGTGGGTTGGGTTCTGGTCCTTGTTGTTTGTGGGTTCGGGTCGGGTCCTTCTATTTGTTGTTGTTTGAGGGTTGGGGTCGGATCCTTGTTGTTTGTGGGTTGGGGTTGGGTCTTTGTTGTTTGTGGGTTCGGGCCGGGTCCTTGTTGTTTGTGGGTTCGGGTCGAGTTCTTAAATTTGTTGTTGTTTGTGGGTTGGGGTCGGGTCCTTCTATTTGTTGTTGTTTGTGGGGTCGGGTCCTTCTATTTGTTGTTGTTTGTGGGTTAGGGTCGGATCCTTCTATTTGTTGTTGTTTGTGGGTTCGTGTCGGGTCCTTGTTGTATGTGGGTTCGGTTCGGGTCCTTCCATTTGTTGTTGTTTGGGGGTTCGGGTCGGGTCCTTCCATTTGTTGTTGTTTGGGGGTTCGGGTCGGGTCCTTCTATTTGTTGTTGTTTGTGGTTTCGGGTCGGATCCTTCTATTTGTTGTTGTTTGTGGGGTCGGGTCCTTCTCTTTGTTGTTGTTTGTGGGTTCGGGTCTGGTCCTTCTATTTGTTGTTGTTTGTGGGGTCGGGTCCTTCTATTTGTTGTTGTTTGTGGGTTAGGGTCGGATCCTTCTATTTGTTGTTGTTTGTGGGGTCGGGTCGGGTCCTTCTATTTGTTGTTGTTTGAGGGTTGGGGTCGGGTCCTTCTATTTGTTGTTGTTTGTGGTTTCGGGTCGGATCCTTCTATTTGTTGTTGTTTGTGGGTTCGTGTCGGGTCCTTGTTGTTTGTGGGTACGGGTCGGGTCCTTGTTGTTTGTGGGTTCGGGTCATGTCCTTCTATTTGTTGTTGTTTGTGGGTTCGGGTCGGGTCCTTGTTGTATGTGGGTTCGGTTCGGGTCCTTCTATTTGTTGTTGTTTGGGGGTTCGGGTCGGGTCCTTCCATTTGTTGTTGTTTTGGGGCTTCGAGTCGGGTCCTTCCATTTGTTGTTGTTTGAGAGTTCGAGTCGGGTCCTTCCATTTGTTGGAGGGTTGGGATCGAGTCGGTGTCCTGCAGGTCGTTAATTGGCAGGTGAACATAAGGGAGAGGACAGCGTTTGTTCCGTTGAAACCGTTCTAAACAGCTGGCAAATCACTAGGACTTGTACTGAGTACGCGTTACTTCCCCTTAGGTAGTACATGTGCTACGGTATTGGCGGGTCGAGCGTTCCAAATGGTTCGACAGGGCAGACCGGAGATCGTTTATGAAATAAAGACACCTAGTGTTTTGTTGTTGCTTTCTAACGATCTTTGGCAAAGACATTGAAGGCCTGCAATATCATTTGCTGGTCTGTCATCAGGTTTTGTCATTGAAATATCGCATTTTAAATAGACAAAAGTGTGGGTCCACATCAACGAACAGGCCTCTGGTGTTGCGATAGTAATAGAGAATGCTTGTTTTCGAGTGTAACTAATAAGCTAATGCAATTTTGGAGGCTTTTGTTAATATTACCGAAAAATAGCCGACACCGGAAACCAGACTGTGACATATGACACCTTTCAGTTTTCTACACCATTGCACAGCTAGGGACCCGCGAGAACTTGTTAAATCATGCAGCTGTGTTTGGATCTAAATTGATGTGTTCAAAGTAAAATACATTTCTGTAAGTTGAAATCAACTCTCGATAAGAAAGCATTATGCGATACATGTCCTAACTACGTTACATTGTCTGGTAACGTAACGACATTTCGATACAAAACAATGTCCACTACCACGATATTGTCCAATCCTGATACGATACACGTACATTATCGGGTCATCTAGTCATATTACGTCCGTGTTTCATAAACTAGGTGCAATTGAAGCCTCTCCTAGCTACCAATCAGGAACCTACTCGTTTATGGGAGGTGCCGACCGATCCCGAATTTTAGATGACCCTGGTCTCCTTTTGGATAACGATACGAAATATACGCGTCACATAATTCAGTGATTATGCATCGATGTAAACTATGATTTTGTATCAAAGCATATGTGTTCAGCCGTCTAAAATATATTTATCGGGGGTAAACAGTGATCCGGCTAATTTTATCTTTGTCCCCATGCCAAAGCGACTCTGACATAAGAGCAAAAACATACATATATACATTTTGTGGGCATTATACATCGAATTATGAAGTTAGTTTCATCAAAAAATATTCAGAAGTTAAGAGGTAACTGTCAAAACAAAAACAACTCGTTTACATTTGATCCCTTGGAGTTCGCTTTGTCCTCTGATTAACAGATATGAACATGGTAATTTAGAGTAACCGCCATCTAGTGTTCGTTAATTTATTAACAAAGTTATATCAACATATCTTAAGCGTATCCGAAGTTGTGGTCCAGACACGAATTGTAGTTCAACAGCTTTAAATTAACCTTTTATTGTCCCCATGGACTGTGTTCTAGGGCCATGATAGTGGTACATGTGCTTACGGGGTGTCATCGCCATATATTAAGCCAATCGGAGGTCGAGTTACAAGTGTATGCGATAGCCATTTGACCTTTGACATATTATTGTGACCTTCACCTGTATCCGAAGGCCATGAACCTTGCACACGATACACTACAGATGTGCCAAATGTTTCATTATTATAAGTCAATTGGAGGTCGAATTTTACCATAACGACAGTTGACCTTTGACCTTGACGTTTAGTTGAGGGTCATGAAAATAATCTGTTGTGCACCTTCTTGTGGTACGTATGTGAAGAGTATTAAACATACTATTTAAGGCCCATCAGAATTTGTAGGACGGACAAATATACAATGTATAAAAGATGCCGTTGGAAGCACGGTCCCACTACAAACAGAACACAATATGCAGCACACACGCAGGCATACACACATAGGGAGATATTAGCCAGGAGGCATAGGACTAGTAGTTAGCGCCCGATAAGGCAGCTCCTGCGAATTCCTCAAAATTTGTATATCCTTATTGTATTAATTGTATATCTATGTACTGTAAAGCGCTTTAGAGCGCCTTATGGTAGCTAGATAGGGCGCTATATCAAATGTTGTATATTATTATTATGTATCTATGCGGTAATAGTCCCTGATTCGAGCAGCCGGGCACGGAGTGAACTGTCTGACACAGTCAATACATACTCAGGATAAATTATGCGATATGTTCAGTAATTATATATACTATATTAATATTAATATTAAATATACATCCGGGAAACACTGCAGTTATATTAGGGGATACGATTACTAAATGTTAATGTGTGACGAGGCTAGCTAATCATGACACTATTGGATCGTTTTTTATATTATCTGATCAGCAAATTATGCAAATTCACAGCTTTCTGTTCATCTGATCCACAGAAGGGAATGACTTAACACTTAAACTAGGCTAATGGTACACCACTCACAACTAATTAATGCATTAAAAACATATTAATTAAAATTAATTCCATTTCCTCTGTATTTGTGTAAGCAAGAAAATTAGAACCAATTTAAAGACAGTTTCAATTTTAACATATCAAGTTTTGTACGGGTTAATCCTGAACGGGAAACAGTCAATTACTTTGACACATTCCCCAAAGGACGAACCGATTTCGTAACGGGAGATACCGAGTCTGTTTTTTTTTGTTGAAAACTCTATTACCAACAAAAAGGTTGATAAATTGGATGTTTAGACAACAGATGTTTTGCACTTCCAGACTAAACCGTTGCCTTAGGGAATCAACTATGGCAGCCCGGCGTGGCCACTTGGTTCAGACTAGGGGTAACGTTGTGACTGATCAAATTTCTTATACATTTTTATATAATACGGATGTATCATGAAATCATCCTAGCCCTTCTTCGGTTCTTTGCAATACTTCATCGGCCAGGTACGATAACAGTTTCGTTGAACTAGACAATTCCAAATGTTATCGGAATAGCTTTGGAAAGAGCGTGAAAACGACGATATATGTATGTGGTTGATTTGTTGGATAACGATATCAGACGGTGTTTAAAATAACCATTACCAACCAATATCACCGTTTTCAAAACCTTTCCCAAACTATTTCTGCTAACATTTGCAAGCGCGATGGACACAAGAGTACTTCAGATGGTCATGTCAGTTGAAAGAGTTACAACCCGACAATTTCCAATTTTACTTTTATGTCCAAGTCCCTCTGAATAGACGGTGAGGAAAGTTGATCATCTGTTACATGTTGTACTTGCGACGTGCTGTTGAACCGCCGTTAAATGGATTAGAAACATGCCTGTACGTTATTTGGTAAATATTTTAATGGTTGATGCTGTATACACGCTGTATACATGCAGTATATCCTGGTGGTAGTTAGCAGTCGCCGTATATTTTTGACAACCTCGGTTAGATGTTCTGGTAAACTTGTAAAAACATAACATCCTCGATCAATCCAACAGCTGCACAGCTTTTAGAAACACAAATATGGGATCATACTTTCCCATCGGTGTAAAACGAGGCTGTCCAATAACGGCAGGGATTGGGGGGGGAAAGTAGTGTCAAATTGACACATGCATTGTTAGCTTGAATAGACGTTTATAACGGCCTGTATACACATGTACACCGACCCTGTATACACATGTACACCGACCCTGTATACACATGTGCACCGACCCTGTACACACAAGTGTACACCAACTGTGTACACACATGTAAACCGACCCTGTACACAAAAGTGTACACCAACCCTCCACAAACACATACATCGCCCCCGTACACCCGGCCGTGTATGGCAGGTATTGGGTGGTGAAAGTAGTGTCAAATTGACACATGCATTGTTAGCTTGAATAGACGTTTATAAATCAAATATTACATATATTATAGATCGATCTCTAAAGAAAATATTTTCAGTTTGCTGTTGATTTATTTTCACTTTACATTATTTTCAAAGGAATTCTTGATTTTATGCTTTTTAATGATTAAATATGGAAAATATTGACGATGAAGTAGACGAGTGGGTATAATTCGACCGATGAACGGTCAATTATTATAATGCAGTAACCACCGAAGTTCTGTATTTTGAACGGTGATATATCATTAAACAGGATATTTACAACACCATATGGATAAAATCACCAGAAAAAAAATCACAACGGGTTTGAAGTGAGATACGTACTTTTGATATGTATATTGTCAATTCGTTGTGTACGTATTGTCAATCCTGTATTGAATAAATGATAAAAAGAAGACATGTTTGTTTTTATGAATTCTTTCATTTTTCTTACACAAATTATGTGAACACAATAAGTCAAATTAGGTATGATCCTGTACAAATACATTAAAAGTACAGTATTTACATTTCACATTAAAATAATAACTAATTTCTTAATGGCCGTATGTACAGGATATAACATGTACATCGACCCTGTACACAACTGAACACCGACCCCGTACACACGTGTACCCCGATCATGTGATCACGTGTACATCGACCCCGTACACACGTTCACACCGATCATGTACGTACGCGTACATCGATCCTGTATTCACCTCACGATGTACAGACCATAGACACATGCACACCGACCCTGTACACACGTGTACACCAACTGTATACACACGTGTACATCGACCATGTATACACATGTATATCGATCCTGTACACACGTGTACACCAACTGTGTACACACATGTACACCGACCCTGTATACACATGTACACCGACCCTGTATACACATGTACACCGACCCTGTACACACATGTGCACCGACCCTGTACACACAAGTGTACACCAACTGTGTACACACATGTACACCGACCCTGTACACACAAGTGTACACCAACCCTCCACAAACACATACATCGACCCCGTACACCCGGCCGAACATGTACGTATAACTGTACACAGACCATAGGTCTACACACAGCACACCAACCTTGCATACATATGTATACCGACCATGTATACATATGTTCAACACATGCATCGATCTTATACAAACGTGTGTTTCGACAATGTACACACATGTTCACATCCGGTACGCACGTGTACACGTGTATACATACATATGTGGTCAGGTACAAATTTGTGTAGATTTCAGTGCTTTCAGAAACTGTAACCATGATGTTGAGATATCGTCCCAATTCTACAAAAAAAAAGGTACAATCTATAACATAGAACAGCCGACGTCAGATGTCGACACTATATGAGAGGTGTGTATGGCTCAATGTGTGTTCTCGAATTTAATTTAATTATCTTTTTGTTATTATTAATCGTCAGCGAATTAATGTTTCGTTAAAATCTTAATTGCAAAGTTAAAATCAAATTAAGTAAAACTACATTTGTATCTTTTAAATAAAGCTGGATACCGATAGGTCGAGTTAACAGGAGGCATGTTACGCTGCATACAGATAGGTCGAGTTAACACAAGGCATGTTACGTTAGATACAGATAGGTCGAGTTAACACAAGGCATGTTACGCTGGATACAGATAGGTCCAGTTAACACAAGGCATGCTACGCTGGATACAGATAGGTCGAGTTAACACGAGCCATGTTACGTTGGATACAGATAGGTCGAATTAACACGAGGCATGTTACGCTGGGTACAGATAGGTCGCGTTAAAACGAGGCATGTTACGCTGGATACAGATAGGTAGAGTTAACACAAGGCATGTTACGCTGGATACAGCTAGGTCGAGTTAACACAAGGCATGTTACGCTGGATACAGCTAGGTCGAGTTAACACAAGGCATGTTACGCTGGGTACAGATAGGTCGAGTTAACACGAGACATGTTACGCTGGGTACAGATAGGTCGAGTTAACACGAGACATGTTACGCTGGGTACAGATAGGTCGAGTTAACACGAGGCAAGTTACGCTGGATACAGATAGGTCGAGTTAACACGAGGCATGTTACGTTGGGTACAGATAGGTCGAGTTAACACGAGACATGTTACGCTGGGTACAGATAGGTCGAGTTAACACAAGGCATGTTGCGCTGTGTACAGATAGGTCGAGTTAACACGAGGCATGTTACGATGGGTACAGATAGGTCGAGTTAACACGAGACATGTTACGCTGGGTACAGATAGGTCGAGTTAACACAAGGCAAGTTACGCTGGATACAGATAGGTCGAGTTAACACGTGGCATGTTACGCTGGATACAGATAGGTCGAGATAACACAAGGCATGTTACGCTGGATACAGATAGGTCCAGTTAACACAAGGCATGCTACGCTGGATACAGATAGGTCGAGTTAACACAAGGCATGCTGCGCTGGATACAGATAGGTCGAGTTAACACAAGGAATGTTACGCTGGATACAGATAGGTCGAGTTACCACGAGGCATGTTACGCTGGATACAGATAGGTAGAGTTAACACAAGGCATGTTACGCTGGATACAGCTAGGTCGAGTTAACACAAGGCATGTTACGCTGGATACAGATAGGTCCAGTTAACACAAGGCATGCTACGCTGGATACAGATAGGTCGAGTTAACACAAGGCATGTTACGCTGGATACAGATAGGTCGAGTTAACACGGGGCATGTTACGCTGGGCTTTCATCCCCTTTTACAGAAAAGGATCAGATCTGACATAGGATAACAAATCTCATTCATACCACATAATTAATGATGTGTCGTGATATCCTAGTTATATAGTAAAACAGAACCATGTGTGTAGATGGTGAACTGTGAGGACTTCATAGTTACAATAAACACACTAAATGCTGGCGATAATCTCACAGTTCTTCAGCTTGAATTATAAAAGATGGAAAGACATTTCTTCATGATTATGACCATCATGTCATCATGTTGTGTAATGAGAAATTTATGCGAGACAACTTGACAGGGTTAATGGTAATGATGTTGTACCGAACAAGACACACCTCCTGACAGTAATTTCCGGTTATGGTTCAGTCTGACAAGACACTCGATTATATCATCTTTTACAACACAAAATGATTAACTCTACTTCCGCACTTAACAAAACATAACCACAATACTTTGATTGGACATTTGTTTTACAAAAAAGTCTAACGATAACGTGATTCTTGACTTCCATATATCACAATGTACTCTTTTAATACACACACACACACACAGAGATAATGTACTACAGTTTACTGCACAATGAAGGATATTATTATGACGTTTTTCTTTTATGATTTTCAAGTTTGACAAGCGCTTTTAATTAAAACACGATTTCACTTAAATACGAATAACGTTTTACATGCAGAAATCAAGGCACTGATTAAGTGATTTTAAATTATGTAACTTGTCAAACAAGTGCTCGACAGACACTTCACATCATACACAATGTCCTGTTTTTCCCCATGAAACATTTCTCATTGTTCAGCCGTTGTCGCACTCGCTGACTGAGAGGCAGCAATTATTAAACGCTGCTAAATGCATTAATTGTTGATATTTTGATATCTTCAATATTTACCACACAAAATCCTGCCATTGTGTTCCATCGCATAATATCCGGTTTGTGTGATGTTTTACGCAACTTCCGGTTTGGACGAGTTGCTTTGTATAATATTTTTACATCCAACATGACAAGACTTCCAAACAACAGATCAAAGATATCAACAGAACAAAGGAATACTTCTGTTCCACTTAGTATCCAACGAATAATGCCAATCTAGACATTCCTTCCAGTGCGAATGTTCCACATGAATCCATCATTTTAAAAAGGCATCAATCTTTTTTTAAAACGTTTCAAAAGTTTCTGCTTACCACCATGAAAACAGGGAACGGGAGATATCTTTGCCTGAACAAAACGAAAGGTCATCACCACAACGATGCCATGTCTATGATTATATAGTAACAACAAAGATCAAGGTCAGCGCATGTACCACTAAGAAGGTTAAGGTCATACAATGGCCGACAGACGCATGGACTGCGAAATTTCCTGACTGATATCATCGTCATCGGTGATTGTAGGCGGGCTGTTGAGTAGATGGGAAGGATCTGTGGAAAACAACAGAAAACATGTCAGGAAACAAAGACACAATAATCTTCTTGACTAACAGATCTTGCTATGACAAATTCCGGGTCTGAAGTTAGACTCACTGCATGAATCTACACCATTGCACCACCGTCATATTTCCCAGATTAAGCTTGAATGTTGCAATGGTACACTGTCCATGTCATATACACGATACGTGTACGAGTACTTGGACATACAATACTGAGGGATTACTACCGAACTGAAACGTTACTGTCTGTTCATAGACACTACTTCCCAATATGGCGACAGAGTCGGACAGACCCGTACGGTCCGTATATTTTCGTTTCAGCAATACATTTAGGCAATCGCTATGTGCATCTTCGCTAGCCAAGTGTTCGCTTCGAATTCGTACACACTCCATTTATACGAAGCGAACACTTGGCTAGCGAAGATGTCGCTATGAGGAAAGACATGCATAAGATAGCATTACAATTGTATATGCTATTTTCATGTTAACGATGGGTGTAAATGGAACTGTATAGGTCCGAATGGTAGGAACATCGTATATTTGAACTACAGTAGTTAATAAATAATAATAAAAGCGGTTCACACATTATTATCCTGGTTATAGGGCCTTCGCAACCAGCAAATGTCTTTCTCAACTCCCTGGGGAGAATACAGCCGCACCCCCGGTGCTGGCATTTCGGCGCTCACAGCTAGCATTCTACGATTCTAGCACTACCCCACCACGTACTCATTTACAGCTGAGTAGACTGGAAAAGGTATCTTGTTCAAAGATACAAGACAGTGCCGTGACGTGACTTGAACCCGCGACCCTTTGGTCACGAGCCCGGCGTCCAATAACTAGACTACCGTGCCTCCTTAATGACAAGTTCCAGAATGCTCCCTGGTTATAATGTGTAGATACACCATATGCACACATACATATAAAGTTTTATTAAGATAAATTTTAATATTGTCCATGAATTGCGCCCCTTTGTTACATCCAAGGGGAGATAACCGTGTACAAACTGAAAGTACTAACATTATGTAACTATACGAGCTTGTGTTACTCACCTATATCAGTAGAACCGTTTGTAAGTTCAGAGGCAGGTTCTTGTATTTTAGGTGGATAGTAAACGATGCCGTCATTATCAACTGGCTTGTTGGTGCGTCGTATGCAGATGACAGCAACGACGATGACGACGATGATAATTGGAATGAATACTCCAACCATGATACCGATGATGGCACCAAGAGGAAGCCCGCTTCTCATGGCTGGATCAGCTGTTTCGCCGCAAAGGAAATTAGAAAGTCTCAAGTTAAATACATGTGTGGTTAGGACGTTTATGCATTACGGAGGAACTTTATCACTTGTATGACATTTTGGTAGATATTCAGACGTCTCTACAAGCACAAGTTTTCCATCGACGTTCTACAACTACTTAATGATGTCTCTCAAAGGACTTTGCGACCTTCGGGAAAATCGTTCTCACAATGAGCCAGGCTGATCAAAGCATATGCACCAAAATGTTAGAGAAAATATTTAAAGAAAAAAGTGTTAGACAAGTTGTCTGATTTGTAAAGTGAGTGTGTATAATATACAGGTGCAATTTTACCATCATATCAACTACCGGATTAAAGGTTCCGTACCTGGGGTTTGGGTCGGCTGGACCGACACGTATGATGTATCGGTGGATATACGGACTGCTAGGACGGACGATGACGCGTTGGCCTCCAGTTTGAGTGACGCAAACTCTGACGTCATACATTTCCTCACGGGACTTGTATCACAGTTCGACACCTGGTTGGAAAGAGACAAGCCTTTAAGGATCTTCAATGAAATTACTCCAATATGGCACACATTTAACGTCTGGACTAAGTTGACAGATTGCTTATCCAATATCAATCACTGACACTAAAGTGGTTCCTTTACCACGTACCATAAAATATGTTTGAATGAAACCACGTTGTGTAAAATATTTAAGCACTGAACTACTTCCAGTTGGCATTCATAGCCAATATGAATGTGAACTAAAATCTATCAGATATTTGTATTTATCAATCTTCTGAAATATCATAAACTCAGGAAATTCAATTTATTTATCAAAAATTCAGCGTTTAGTTCAAGTATGCGTAAATATCATATACATTACGTGTGCTTGCTTTATAAAAAGGAGGGAAAGTCGGTGATATCTAACATATATTAGATACATATATTACGTCATAATAATGATGACGTCAACATTTGGACCATGGCATTCATGACTAATATGAATGTCATCTGAACTCTGTTAGGTTGTAAAGTGGCAGTACTATTGAGTGGAAAATACACGGTTTTTCATCGTATTGACAAACATGTAATGTCGCATCACGTGATATCATTGTGACGTCAGCAATAAGACCTTTTATAGACATGGCCGCATTAAATTACACTATCTCCATTTGAAGACTTAAGCATTACTTTTAAAGATCGCAATGTGAATACGTAATGGATATCAGAAATCACCCGCCATTTTGGGCAAATATTCCATTTCGTATGACATCAATAAGTGCTGTCGTTTTCGTTTCTGCCCGACAGAGCTTCGCTAAAAGCAAAATGTTCGTTTCTGATATCATTCAGGTTCATGAATGGAAATTCATTAAATATACTACATGTGTATTGTTATTAGGGTTTGTGACGTCATGGTTCAATTGAGAGACGTCACTAATTTGAAGCGAGAGCTCAATTTTCCGGAATTCAAAATACATTCCAATATTCAATTCTATTTCATTTGTGATCAATAACACTCGTAAAGAATGGTTAGATTTATATTAAAATCTTTGACCTCAGTCCGAGATCTTAGCCCGGAATCCTCTTGCACATTTTCCTATGAAAAATATACCCTTTCATCAATGCGTAATATTTCTATGAATCATTAAAAAAATAACAACACATGTCTAAATCGCATTCATTATCATACTGGCTTCAATGTCAGCTCATTGACGATTATCCACCATAGTTTAAATACCGCACTGTTCGTCTGTCGTGACGTAAGTCGATCCTGTAACCAGGGGACGGAACTCCATACAGGGGGAAATGAACACGGATGTTCCGTAACTAGAGAACTCAATGTTCTCTTTAAAGTGTGCTTTGTTCTCGGTCAGTAGTATTGTGTACACTCAGGACAAGACTGATAGGCCTGATACCCTACACTCTACCGACATTCTATAACAAGCCTAGCTACAATGTGGGTTAGCTCGGTCGTCAGTTTCTTTCCCTCAAACGGTATCGGATGTACGTGTTTAATCGTGTAATACAGATTTCGGATGTATCTATACTAAATGCTTTTATTTTATTTCTTCCTTGATTGGTGACTTTATAACAAGCTAAGTACACTGTGAAATGGCTGTTTTTCACTCAGTTAATATTTTGTGCCGGTGTGCATTATTAAGCTGACAAACTCTGGAATACCAGAACTTTGTAATAGTATTATGTGAAATGACCAGCCGTATCAGCTTTCTAAAAGATTGTATCGACAAACGAATATGGATCGTATATCTGAATCTAAGTCTACTATTTCATATACAACGTTCTAAATTTGACCCCTATAATGGCCCCTAGTGACTGTTCCTCACTTAATGGAATCACAACGCATGAAACACAAGTAAAACAGGTCCATCTATGACTAAGTACAAAAACGTCTGGTATAATTATTCCGGAACAATTGTGTATTGCCACAATGGTTTGTAGACTTTTATGTCAGTATTGCCATTCTAATGTGTAACTATTGTTAATGGTTTTCCGCGAGTATTACTTATCACGTGATTAATGCGACAGAACGAGGATTGCGTATTAAAAAAATCGGTTTCTCACCACACCAGCTCTCCGCAAACAACGGTCATACTCATTTCAGCATTGCCCATGGCAATACTACTGTCATCAATTATCAAAGACATACATATTTCAACAATGACCACGGCCATTCTCCTTAAAACACTGGCTACGGCCATAATCCTCCCATCAATGACCAGTCGTACGCCTTTCAACAAAGATTATGGTCATTCTCCTTAAAATACGGCCATAATCTTTTCATCGCTGAACAGTCAAACACCTTTCAACACTGAACATGGCCATAAAATTTGAACAACATTTTGAGCTTGTATTGCATAAAGACACGTGCCCGAAACATCAGACATCACAGGCAGGAATATAGCGGAATACGCAGTGTTTATTGATGTTGTTATTAAGTTATTTTTGTAGCCTGCCATCGATTCATATAACGACAAAAATATAATAAGGATATAATTATGATGAAATCAGGTAACATCGAGCACTAAACATGATATTTTGTCGGAAATGTCAATAAAATGCACCAAACCAATAAATTACCTGAAAGGGTGTTCCAGAATATCCGGAAAACATCTGTATATCCGGTGGACATTGACCTTTACTGATGTTCAAGGTCAGCACATCCACACATATAGCCTCGCTCTGAGCCGTGTCACGTGCTAACTTGATGATACAGTTTTCGAGACGCACCCCTCGCCACGTGGCCAGGACGCCCATCTTGTCCACCTTGTACGTCTGCCTCAGCAGACAATTGGTGTGGTCTAGGACAACTGAAGGTCAGAAAAAAGGTCATTTATCATTCTGTCGTGTTAAATCAGATGTATTTTGTTTTGCGAACCACGAACAATCCTTATCAAACATGATTCTCGTATTACAGGCTGTGATCATGGATTTCCCCATGCCACGACTCCGATTTGAGTTAACCCCCCCCCCCCCCCCCCCCCCGTACATTGGGAACAGTTTTTTTCTGCATGACTTTACTTGTAGCTTAAATAATTCTTTTCTGAAAGGAAAGTCATACCTTGTATGACTCACTATCATGAAAGAAACAAAATAAATAAACAACAGAGTTTTGAGGGAAAAAAATCAGCGGGGCTAGATCGGGATTCGAACTCTGGACTTCAGATTGCGATACTGTCACTGTAACCGACTGAGCTACCTGTTGTGCAATGATTATATCCTAATCGAGAATAAGGGGAGGTCACTGTGTACACGAATATACTAGACAAAAGGCCCATAGGACCTGCAGCGCTCACCAGATGAGGAAACTTAATTACATTCCTCCAATGTGCTTACTTGCCAAAATCATAGCTCTGGGCCTTTTGGTTTTCAACAAAACGTTATCAAAACGAAGTTGGCGGACGGCAACTTCGAATCAAAATTGGCAATACACAGTATAATTTACATAGCTCAGTATACGGCATGCGAAAAATTAAAATTGGACGTACTTGTCTGTGTTACATCGAAGATGTCTAAACAAACCCATTATATTGGCAGCAAAGTCTGATGTTCTTTTTACCTAACGTACGGAATAATATATCTTCTACAATTGTCTATGGACGGCTATTAGCACATTCTGTCACTTTGATTGGTTAAAATTCGCAATAGTGGGAACGTGGCGGTCTGAGGATTGGCGCCCTTTGACTTCGTGCTCCTCGATTACGAACAACATTCATCGATGTGGAACAATAATTGATGTTTTAGCTAATATTGCAAGCGGTTAGCTAAATCTCTTGTTTAGAATTTTCAAATTACTTATATCGAGTGAAAAAGCATGCTATACAATGGAAACTCATTTTAGGGCCGATATATAGGCTGAAAACAGTTTGATTATATACATATACCTTAAGGTAAAAATATTCAAATATGCATTGTACTCCGTTGAATCTGAATTATAAATGTTCTTCTTCTGATGACAGCTGCTTTTAAACTGAGTAATGAATCGAGTGAAGTAACACTTCAATAGCTTGAGATGTTTAATTAAAACCAGAAATAAGTATGTAGAACGATAAGGGTTAATAATTAAAGACGACACGACAAGTGAATCGCTAACAACCTTTTGAAAAAGTTCAGACGAGTGATTACACCAGCACGTACATATACACGACTTGGTCTGTCGGGAACCGGAAGTAAGATATGTAAACAACTCACTTTCCGAGGATATCGCTAGACAGGCAGTGAACAGCAGACTGAACAGCAACACACATGACAAAAACATGGCCCTCCCTCCAACATCCGGTGAGGCAGAGGACACACCCACAGTCTTCGGTGGGGCGATTTGGTGACGTCAGTTCCGATACAGGATCATGCTAAAGTTGTTCTTTAGTGCATGGTGGTGGCACTGAAATAAAAAGTAAAATAGTTTAACTAAAATTAACAACTGTGTTATCTTGCATACTAGAGAAGTGAAGAATCAGAACGGAGATATAAAGGCATTGCAATGTTCGGAAGTTCGTATATATTTATAACGTGTATAAAATGAATTACATATTGAGCGATCTGGTCACACACTGGTAGCACCAGTCCCCGATACCTGAGTGCCTGGATCATTTCCCGTCGTTCGTGTAGGTAAATCCTATATAGAACGAGAATATCGCATCGATTAGAGCGTTTTTTATGTTTGCATCCTAAATCATTAAATGGCTCAAATTATTATGCGAAATCAATTTGTCACGATTTTTTGTCCTGGAAATTGCAAATAGGAATGGGTCAATTTCCCGATGAATGACTCCCGTTGTGCGGTCTGGCTAATAGCACGTTTCGAAATTCCCGCAGTATTCGCCATACATTCGCAGTATTGTGTCCAAACACAAATGTATGTATTACACACACCCTGACACAGCAATTTCGGCGTATCATATTTTTTTTCGGATAGTTTAAAAAATCAACATTTGTACATGAAGGGTTTCCGCTTCACTTTGGTGACACAACAATGGGTCGGAATAGTGGTGACGCCGGAGTGTACATACACACCCGATACGTCAAGTGAACAGAACACACAAAAAAGTCAGATTCTCGCCATACCGTGGCAGACTTCGGTGTTTATTTAACTGGGCAGGGTTGTCATAATTCTATATTATCTGTCAACAAAAAAACCCGTTGATCTGACAAGCTAGCTGTGGCGTCACGCCACGCAATGGCAGCCAAAGTGCACATTAGTTTTTTCAAAATGTGACAGCGACCATAAAGGGCACCTGTCTTTAAATACCAGGCGCCTTTATCGGCAGACATTTAACGGGAGGCATGGTCAACACCATTACGTCCCGTACACTGGGCCATCTGTCCGTGGTGGCTGATCGATAGAATTTTAACACATTACAGACTTACGCCATAAAGTTAAAGGTCAGCAGTTTCATAGCAACAGCACTTAGATAAATTTTGTAAATTGTGCAGTGTACGACAACGGTCACCAAGGTGATGTGTAGACAAAAGGGGATATCCCTTGAACCTCCCCTTCTCATACCTTAATGATCATGTTAGGTCGACCCAAGATATTCAGAAGATAATGGAATCGGTAACCATGATAACAGGTCATTTCTCCTTAGCTATGAGACTACAATGTTGGACGGCAACCCTTAAGTGCGCATGTCAACGTGATTGACATCCAATATACCGCCATTTGAAAATATGCAGTTTTATACACCATTTGAAGTCAAGTGAACACAAAAAGATAAACGTGATGCAGGTGTTGACTTTCACATGCATTGTGCGTCATTATAATCAAAGCTCCACAATGATTGCTTGTGATAATCTCAAATTTATTTTTTCAAAAATAACCTAAAAGATAGTGTTACGCTTGTCTGTATTAATAATATAATTTCACGAAATGACGTTGCAATTTTTGTGAATGAATTGACATTGCAGTTCCACAAGTAAATTGGGGCGACGAAGATTTGCTAACATGAAATGGAATATGACTGATAAACAATCCACAATCGCCCGTTGTAAAACATTTTTGTAAATCCTAACGTGGACAGTAATATAAACCGACTTTGTAAGCTTTGGATGGCTATAACAATTGCCGAAACTAGTACTACCATTCGACTCGTCACAACTCGCCGATCAGACCAAGTCTACCATTCGACTCGTCACAACTCGGCCGATACCATTCGACTCATCACAACTCGGCCGATTAAACCAATACTACCATTCGACTCGTAACAACTCGGCCGATTAAACCAGTACTATCATTCGACTCGTCACAACTCGGCAGAATAAACCAGCACTACCATTCGACTCGTCACAACTCGGTAGATCAAACCAGTACTACCATTCGACTCGTCACAACTCAGTCGATCAAACCAATACTACCATTCGACTCGTCACAACTCGGCCGATTAAACCAGTACTACCATTCGACTCGTCAAAACTCTGCCGATTAATCCAGTACTACCATTCGACTCGTCACAACTCGGCAGATTAAACTAGTACTGCCATTCGACTCGTCACAACTCGGGTTGATCAAACCAGTACCACCATTCGACTCGTCGCAATTCGGCAGATTAAACCAATACTACCATTCGAATCGTCACAACTCGGCCGATTAAACCAGTACTACCATTCGACTCGTCAAAACTCTGCCGATTAATCCAGTACTACCATTCGACTCGTCACAATTCGGCAGGTTAAACTAGTACTGCCATTCGACTCGTCACAACTCGGGTTGATCAAACCAGTACCACCATTCGACTCGTCACAACTCGGCAGATTCCAGCCAAGGTTATCCGGTTGCTACCATTCCATGTCGAATGTTAACTGTATAAGCCGAATATTAGCTCTGATCACGCCAGTATGGTTCCCCCTCGTTTCCCACATAATCAAGAAATAGCACGTGTTGATGGTTACCGCCATAGTGTTATATGATTAAAAACCCTTTATTTCCTAAGGAGTCGTATTTTAAAGCTTCTGAAATTGTGTCTTTATGATAATGTGCAAATTATCAGCTGTCATCCACGAGGAATTTAATGTAGTTTTGTAAATGTGATACCTATCTCCCGATTCACAGACGTGCACTACCTAAACACTGCAAACAAAGCGAACGAAACGTACACAGTAGGGCAAGCTTGACGAAGGTGTTCTTATCTAAATATGCATAATGCAGCTCAGTTTAATTTGTCTCTGTCCAAACAAACACAATTCTAAAGATTGCAATCGTTGTATTAAAGCCACACTCATACATGTGATTTAAAAAGCATGTTGTTTAAATCAACGTTACTTGTCAACAGGAGTTAAAAATAGATAGTATGTATTACATTATGATTAATTTTAATTTATCTCTTTCCTTTATATGTTTAGACTGCTGATAAATCTCTAAAAAAAAAAAGCAATTATTGATTAATCGGGATTATGTTATGGGTACTTTCTGAAATATCGGTTGAAATCTTGGACAAAAGCGCCAAACTCAGATTTATTTTAACCATCGACAAGTTGACAAAACTTTGGGTTAACTGTATTTTTGTTCCGTACATAATACTTGAGAAACAAGTCGACGCCAATAGCTCACGTTGTCATGGCTACCATAACACTGCAAACCATCTTTAAAAAATGTTGAGCTGAAAAATAAAACTATCATCTTTATGTATAACTCAGTTTGTGTAAGAAACAAATGTTAAAGTTTACGCCGCTGATGGATGCCAGAAATGGCGTATTCGTAAATTCGTAGATCTCTGTGTCTTGTTACTGAGTAAGGGTTGGCCATTTTTTTGGCAGAAATAAATCAAGACAGATTAGGTAGTATACAGTTTTATATACCCTATATACCGCCATTTGAGGTCAAGTGAACACAAAAAGATAAACGTGATGCAGGCGTTGAATTTCACATGCATTGTGCTTCATTAGAATGTTAGCCCCACAATGAATGAATGCTTGTGATAATCTCAAATTTATTTTTCAATAAAACCTTATAAATAATGTTATGCTTGTCTGAATTATAAATATAATTTATGAAAGGTTGTTTACATATAGAATTTTATAATAGATTACCTACACAATATAAACTCACACGTTTCATATTACAAATTGAGACGAAAACATTCCAGCAAGAACGCGATAACAATTTAGATACCAATGAATAAAAGCCCCTGTGATAATCTCAGAAGTAATTTACCGATCGTGTCAATAGAATCAAGAGTTGTAAAAACAAGCCATGGGCGATATTATTTTTGAATTAACGGATCAATTTCATACGAATGAATGAATGCTTTTATTTAGAGAGTTGTTTCTTCTTATTTTACCTGTAATATCAACCAAAGTTCAATGTTTTCAGTAGGTTCAATGTTTGGGCATTATAATCTATTTCGTATAAGTATTTACATGGGCGTCTCGAGCTCGTCCACGATATTTTATGTCAGTAAATCGGTTCTGTCTTTTGGGAATTAAACCTCGTGAGACGATAATTTATTGTGAATCAACAATACAGCAGTGTGTGTTCAACGACGTGGCCGATAAAATCCAGCAGACCCCACTCCTACAAAGCGTGACATTTCCTATATTTCTTAACCTGCCCGTATCCTGAATGCACCCTGGCGAGACCTTGAAGACGTTGAACCCAGTGGCTGTGGTATGCCGTGTATACGTACGCCTATATGCTTCAGTTATGGAGGTTATATCGCAATCTCTCATCTCCAGTTTTTGTTACCGATATCTGTACCTCCGGTATTCAGACGTAACATTATACATATCAGAGGGGCGACGTATTTAGCAACAACCAAACACGCGTGTACCTTTAACCAGATGATAGGTAACGTGAACACGAGTTTAGATTGATTGTAAAAAGGTCAGACATTTGTTTTGTCGACATTTTACATAATGATTTGATTTTTTCAAAAGAAATGAACAATTTTAATACCCCAATATAAATGTATTTCTGGTATATAATGTAGCACCCCTATATATATTTGTACCCCGATATATATGTATTTCCGGTATAAAATATAAAACCCCGATATAATGCATTACCATATATTTTCTGATCACGCCCAACGTGAACTTACACTGTATCATTCGGCGTTTTATATCAATGACGAAACCTTCAAAAATTCGCCCCAAAACTTCCTGAAAATGCTGAATAATGCAACGTGAATCGAACTTACAGCAAATTACATAAATAAGATGAATGACTCAGCACCCTTTTATCAAAACAATTTTATTATCCTCTTCGTTTTGCGCAGTATTGTAGATTAACAGTAAACCTATACAATGAGTGTTGAATGTTCCGTCCCCAGGCTGGGACATACCAATGTCCTTAAAATGGATCATTAATTATTATTCCTTTCTAAACTTCAGTATTTAATGTAATCACAACAACTATTTAACTGGTCAGTACTGTGACCAGGTAGTATACAATGATGGGTGCCTTCGGCATGGCATTTCAGTGAGATAGCACTTTAAAGTCGGCGTCATTTCTACGCTATCGGATTGAGGCAAATACACCAGCATACTGTCTCCGGTAAGCAAATACACATGCACACACGAAGGCACGTCTTAAATGTCTCAGCTGTTCATGGGGGGCATTAAACCTTATAAAACCCAAAAAGAAACCAAACAACAAGATATGTGATGAAGTTAACGGCATCTGAAGAAAGACAACCAACACGTGCAGGTGTCTATCTGCAGTCGGGTTTTAAAAGGGATCGAAATAAAAACAAGGATTTGATGTACATATCAGTAGATCTCTAGAGCCAAGATGCAAGAAACTTTATTTAGAATCGCTTTTATATCAACAAGAAACCTTAGGTCTGGTAAAGTTATTATTGCGACAAACATCAATACATCAACACAATGAATTGATTATTTAAAAGAACGCAAACCCTTCGAAATTAAAAAAAGAATATCAGAACAAGCCGAGTGAGGTCCTTGGTGACAGTAATGAAGCCTTTCAACATCACTTGCAGCTCGAAAGCAGCTTCCTGTTAACTCATTCTACGTATCAGCGTAATATTATGCTCTATGTTTGTAGTGTATGCAGATCGAAACCGGTGTTGGCACTGTAGCAGCATACCCCACAAAGACCACACATCCTGCCAGATTTATTATTCATAACAAATATGACATTGACAGCCTTGCCATGTGCGTTTCCCACAGAACGTGTCACGGTCAACGTCAACCACCGTGAACTGGGAATGTCTGCCAGCACTGCCAGTGACATGTCGGTGATTTTACTACGTAACGTTCACGCTTTAATATCAGAGCACATCATAAAACTTAACCCAACACCGGTAGGAACAATTGTTCCGTTCGGAAAATGGATGTTTTCGAAACACACCGAACCTTACACCGAACAATATTTCCATTCGGAACCAATATGTTTTAGAACTGAAAAAAACAGAATTTTGTATACAATATTTCCATTCGGAACTAATAAGTTTTAGAACTGCAAAACTAATTTTGTATACAATATTTCCGTTCGGAACAAAGATGTTTTAGATATATATATATGTATACATGCATATCTTTTTGTTATTTTTTTTTGGAATCAAAAAGGTTTTTGAATTACAAAGATATTTTGCATACAATATCTTCTCTCAGAACCAATACATTTTAAAACAACAAAGACATTTCGTATATGATAGTACCGTTCGGAACAAAGATAATGTAGAAATACACATATCTTTTGTAATATTCTATTCGGGAACACAGAAATTTTATAACAACCAAAATAGTATGCAGACAATAGTTCTGTTCGGAACATAGAATAGTAAGAACCACACATATCTTTTTATACTTCCGTTCGGATGAGGTTTAAGAATGTCTACCATAAATTGTGCTATGCTATTTTCTTTATCTCTTCGCAACGGCTTTTAGTTCGTAAGACAATCAGCCAATGTTAATTTCAATGCGTTAGATACCAAACTCAATCAGAACCTAATTTCACAATAGCCGGTGAGGACTGTTTATACAGGGGAGCATTCGCCCTATACAGCATATCCTCTGGGTCAGGGTTTGGGATCTATAATTAAATCTCGTTAAGATAAATATGTCCGTGTACGTTATATATCTATTTTGATTTGTACAGCAGCTGCAGACAAAAAGGTATACGTGACAAAAGAGAGAATGCACAATATAAAAGGTCATGCTCCAAGGTCAAAGGTGAATTCCGGAAATATCGGATACTGTGGCGCCAATTGTTTGTCGTCTGTAACCGAGAGCACGTCTGCTCGAGAGGTGACACGGAGTTTGAGCTTTTTACACCACTGTTACATAGGTGTTAATACGATTTATGAATGAAAATACAACTCGCCTACGGCAACCGTTTATACGTTGACAGACGAGAAAAGGAAATGTGGAGTATTTTTTGTCCTTTTGGCTTTTTTTTCTGATAGAACGAAAGTAGTGCTTTACGTTACTCGACAAGGTCATCACGACAATGTCCATCAAGCTAGATTACTTGCTAGTTTGAGAAACAAAAATACCAGCCGGGTTCTTCTGTCTCGGCGGCTAGGGGTAATTTCTCGTAAGCTCTCATTTGGTAGAGCGTAAGACTAGGAAACCAGAGGTCCCAATTTCGACTCCTAGTCGAGGCATTAAAAAGTACTGAACTCTGTTACACATAATTAAGATGTTCAGAGTCAATACAGATATTCAATTTGACAGAATAATTACAACGTTCAGATTTACCAGATAACAATAAACCCACTAGACCTACATCTGCGTCAGTCACTAGCGGGCCCAGAGCCTGGGATCACTGTACACAGATTGAGACAGCATGAATGCAAAACAAATACTAGCAGGAACAAACAAGACGTACATTCCACCAAGCTTTTCAGATCAACCACTCAACCTCATTACATAAAACTAGGACCGAATCTTCATGTTAAGGTTAGGACGCTACGAGCCACAGAGCAAAGCTGACACAGTAACAGGGCAAGTCGGCTGTCGGTCATGAGGTTTACATTAGACGCTAACATGGTTCCCATTGTTGTAGTAGGCCACAGACAGCTTGTTAACTACACACTGTTCCAATTTATCCTTTATATTTCATAGTTTTCAGACAAAAAATCTGGGTCTGGTATACCGTAATTGCCATCTAAAAATTTGAGAACTATGTAGACGGTCTCGAGAATGTCATAATTAGCGATATAAAGCACGTAGATTTATTGCTGAGTCCAACCCAGTCTGGGAGCTACAAAAGTACAGCAAACTTATTCCTTTACCTATTTTTGGCTAATTTGTTATTATTATTGCACGATTGATCCCTATGGTACCAAGACCCATGGACATCACCGGAACTGATGATGCAAGATAATTGCCCCCCATCCCCGCTGCATATTTCTGATAAATAGTGTGTGTTAGGGGATGGGGTGATTAGTATCCAATTCCAAGTGGTCAGTATGTATATTGCAGATCCTCATTAGTCCGAACTGGTGGAGTGGAGTCTTCTTTATCCGGACGTGTACTGCAGACTCTCGTCAGTCCGGACGCTTTATCGTTTTGAATGGGTTTATTTTAGTTTGGATATTAGTTTTAACCGAATAACAGATATTAAAGCTCCCAAACATTTATTTGGACATGAAGCAATGGTCATTTTGCAATGGAAATCAGACATGGGTCAAGCTATATGTAATAAGTAAAGAAATATGTAACGGTTATGAAAGGTCAAGGAAAATATAATGTTCATGTAAAGTTCAAGTATAATGTACAGAAATCTAACAATACAGTAAATATGGATAATAGAATGTCAATATTAGTTCAAATGTTGTTTTCTAATTTCTGAACTACCTATTACCCTCTCCTGTAGTATATAAAATAAAAACTGTTGAAATTGTGTGTAAACTTCAAACAACATGAAGGATATGGGAAATTTTCATTGACCATCTAAGATAATTTTGTCAATAAATCTTACATTTGAGTAAACATTCATGTAGTTTATATGTTTTAAGTAGACACTTCCTGTTCAAACTTTCGTCTTGTACAACATCACGAAAGGAGGTTTTGACCAGCTGATTTATGCATCCTTAGTCCGAAGGGGTTACCGGGGCTAGTCACAATATTAGTAACGCCCATTCACCGGTGTGGACAAATGGCTAACACACTTCAGCAAAGTTTACTATAGGGTATCCCAGGAGCCAGGGATTTAAATCTTGTACAATGAAAGATTTTCCCATAGAAGCAGAGCAAAAAAAGGAAAAAATCTACAGATTTATATTTTATGAGAATATTTTGACAGTATAAATATCCAGGTGAGCGATACCGGCCTTCTGGGCCTCTTGTTTCTTTCTGAATCAAAATGTGTTTTGACAAATATGATCATGTACATATTACAAAAATAATGTATATTATTTTAGACTAATTCCTAAGAGAAATATTTATTGATACTTAAAACTTGATCTTAAGTCTAATGGGAGTTCCATGATCCTGAAACTAGGACTACTAGATATTTACTGTTACATATACACTTGAATTGGTTTTTGGGTCAGAAATGTCTGTGTTTACTATACGTAGTGACTGACTTCGGGCAACAGACTAATCAGATGTTCAGTGTTACGGTTTGTGTATGAATAAGTGATTGTAAGTATGTACTGTTTTTAGTTCTTCCGATATATGCTGATACGACAAAGAATGTATAAGAAATGCAATTAAAATTTATATATATATATATATATACCTTCTGGCGAAAGCGTCATCTCACTCTTAAACGTTAAAATGAGTCACAACTCCACAGAGGAGTGCAGGGGAGATAGGTTGATAGGATATCAAAATATCAGTGAGAAAATCCAATTTACTGCCACCATAAACTATACGTCGTGTTTTTATAACTAGACACCGAATTGAAGGCTCCATATAACTAGTTTTTGTACATGTATACCAGTCGGCGATAAACCGATGTTTGTATACCTACAGCTCTGTGTACATTACCTAAAACGTGGGCCAAAGTTTCCGACAATACAATCGTTTTAACTATTTATTTTGTACTACGAAAGGCAAATCGGTCATGTACAATGCTGGAATGTTTTAAACTTTTCTGCCCCCCCCCCCTCNTTCTCTACTCTGTTGAACAGCCAGCGCGTTTGATATATGGTCGACGATGAGTGAGAGGAAAGTTCCATATGCTAGCAGACATTTCTAATGTATACATGTAGTTGATTTAGTACCGAGGGCTGGTAAAGGCATCACATGAAGACACTGGAATTTTGGACATTGAGGGAAGCGAGTAGCTACCGTAACATAAATAATGGAAGAAATGTCTCAAAGCAGTATTTAGTACTTTGTAGAGATCAAGTAAGGAAAAAAAGGGGGAGAAAGGGGGTTGTCTAGTTCGAATTGGTGATGGAATTCGTGAAACACTTGCAATTATAATTGTTTAGAGGCGCACATGTTCAGCCCCCCACCCCCAACATTAATCCCACCCAAACTCTTAACCCCACCCACCTTGACAAACACACTACATCTTTATATCATAATATAGTGTAATAACTGTTTAAAATACTAATGTATATACCTGTCCATTATCTGACGTATTCCGCTCTCACAGGTTCTATATAGTGGTTAATTTAGACACACCTGTTCTGGTGTTAAATTTACATGTATACAAACTGAAACACGTACGATGTTTCCTTTCTTACTTACACTATGACAAATCATATTTTAAAATTCTATGAAAGTTGTCCTTGTCTAGTTCCTTCCTGAACTAGTAGCGTACATAAACAATACTGATATAGCGTATACACACACAATACGTGTACAGATATATATACGTACCTTTTTAGCAGGGAAATCCTACTACAGAATATTCACATATATCCTACTATAAAAATAATCCATGAGTTTTTACTTTCCTTTGGTCCACACAGTCCGACAGTCTATCTGGGTTTCTGACTCATTTACGGTCATTTATATCCTTTGCGAGTTATGAATTGCCGTTCTATCACATCAGAGCAACACTTTACGGGACTCGGGAGCCGACTACAGACCTGCGCTAACTGCTGGCCCATACATCTACACACTAGCGCCTCGATACGGAATATCATTAATCAGACTCTATTTACATCGGGATAGCTCTCCAAATTGGAACTTACTACAAGTCCATATTACTCGCCTGCCTCTCCCGTAGAATTGGTAGAAACAGAAAATGTCTGTAGCCGTTGTGTTCAATGCCATATGTGAAATACAATGTACATATGTAAGGCATGCTATGAATTATACCTACCATGTGTGAAAGGGAATTCGAATTTTCTTCAGTACCCAATAATGTCCTTGTATCGTTTAACTGACCAAGTCTTGATTAAATGGGAGACCAGTAAATGCCTGGTTCAAGTTAATGTTCTCTTAATTGTGGTACAAATTATTTACTATAAAAGCGCGAAAGTTTGTGGTACAACAAATTACTCGCGAAATTCCTTGCAAAACTTCATCACTTGAATTTTTGTTACAAAAATGTGTATCAAATTTGTGGTACACGTTGTGTGCAAAATGAGTGGTATAAATTGTTTGCAGAATTTATGGTACAAATTGTTTGGCTAAATGCGTGTTACAAATTGTTCTCAGAATGTGATACACGAAACGTGATGCAATGTACGTACCACGCCTGCTATTACAGACATCGTGTGCTGCCTGGTTAAACGTGATATGTAAACACGACATATAATTGTCATGAGGTCTGTTCCAGTGCCCTTCTTGGTACAACCATCATATCAATAATGTAGTCATATACCTATATAATATTTATACTAATGTATGGAAATTCACATACAGACCGTACTTAGCTTATACTAAGTACCATGTCAATGGCTATCTTGTGTAAAGCAATAAGCGATAATGGCCTCTGCATAACATCAATGATGTTTCGACACCAGAGAAATTACTGTTAGCAACTCTTCTCCTGTGCCTCTCTGTTAGCGGCGATTTCTTACTGCCATTACTGGAGTATTTCATTCGAACGTAGACTGACGGCTCAGAGATATATCGGTACAGAACAAATGACGTTTTTGCATACTCTGTGCAATACATGTACGCAGACCCAATAGTGTGTTTGTCAGTGTACCCTTTGTCCTGCAACACGTACACGAAGACCAAATATTGTGATTGATCGTGATTTCCGGACATTTGTACGGATTCAAACCTGTTGTCTGGGCGGTAGTTAACGATCAATGCTTGTTCACACTACCCTTGCATGTAACGACGCACTCTAACAAGGTTCGTCCGCGTGCAGATTGTATTCTACAATTTAACTTGCTTGTCTGCATTCAAACTAAATTCGGTTGCAGTAAGCAAACCGTTTTAGTATCAGAGTACAAATGAAGCTAGTCGAATTACGAATCCCTGTCCGTTTTGTAAGCTATTTCACTGAACCATAGACTAGTCTGTTTCACAAGAAAGTGACGATTACTGACTAAGCACGCTGTTGTTGTTATATTACATGACACAAGACAATATCGGAATCAGACACCCTTTTAACGAATGTTTCTGCACTTGACGGGAATTCAAAAGGAAAAAAACACTATCAAACTCCACAAAATGATAGAAACTGAATAAACACGAAAGCAGAAGGACGGACAATATCACCAAACTCCACAAAAATGACAGAACACCAGGAGACACCGTAACAAAAGGAAAAGCATCATTAAATTCCACAGAATAACAGAATCTGATATTCGTGAAAATCCGTCCGTTAACATAATTAAAAGTTTTTTACGAAAGGATAAAGTAATAATACCTCAATATTTTAACATTGGAAGTAGACATCTTCAAATTTTACATACACGATTAAGGCTTAAATGTAGTAATCTTAAACAACACTGATACATAAGAAATTTAGAGGAAAGTCCATTATGTAACTGCGGATTAGTTGAAAGTACCCATCATTTTTTACTATCTTGTGACAATTATACCACAATCAGACAAAATACACTACATCAGTTAGATATTACTCTTACTGAATTTACTCCAAACAGAAAAATGAGGAAATATTTTTGACAGTCCGAAATTATATTAAACTAAGTAAACGCTTGAGCTAATATTTTTGTACCAATTGTTTTAAATATGGAAACTTAGTGTGCTGTATCATTTAACGGTATTCGATACAATAAGGTGACCTGTACTTACAGACTAGCAATTTATGGCGTCATAAATCATGTCTATTATCAATTCTATTCACCACATGTACATGTATATATGTTATCTGTTAAACCTTATTATTATTCATTCCATATTGAATAAGGTGTACTCCAGTACCGAAGATTCATTTGCCTTTTGATTTGTTTGGGAAAGGAATTAATATAAGCTCCAAGCTTGTTTTCCCATCCCATATTTACAGTTATATTTGTAATATTGTTGATTATATTGAATAAAATATTATTTAAACTAATCTGAGGAGACACCGAAACAAAAGGAAAAACATCATCAAACTCCACAATATAACAAAACCTTGGGAGACACCAAATCAGAATGAAGAGCATCATTAAACTCCACAATATAACAGAACACCAGGAGACACCGAAACAAAAGGAAAAACATCATCGAATTCCACAATATAACAAAACCTAAGGAGACATCAAAACAAAAGGAAAACTCATCACCGAACTCCACAAAATAACATAACTTTAGGAGACACGGAAAAAAAATCATCACACTCCATAAAATAGCATACGTGTAACTTGAGGGGACATCAACACCATCACACTTGATCAAATAACGTAACTTGAGGGGACACCAAAACGAAAAGGAAAACAGAATCAAAAGCTTCAGAAATAGTAGAACATGGCGAATCATCAAATCAAAAGGGAAAACAAATGGAGGAGACACCAAAACAAAAGGGAGAACATCATCAAACTCCACAAAATAACGGTGGCGGATACATACTCTCCGAAAAATGTGCGGAAGCAACATGCTTCTAGTGAAAACTTTTAATAGACAAACAGACAAACAGACGGACGGATGAAGCAATCTTTTGACGGAACCGGTCTCTCGATAAGCTCGGATTAGCCTGTAAGTACGTCGTGGTTTAGTAGGTAGTACTAAGCGGACGGACGCCACGCTTCGTGCACATGTATCTGGGGTTAGTCAGTGTAAAGTTGTTTATGTACACTTCTTCCCATTATTTATGACATGGTATTATAAACAGATCCTCTAGCTCGACTACTGTATATACCAACACAGGTGCGCCGGGCAAAAAATAGACATATTTTAATCCATTCGTGATACCTCGGCATTCTACATGAAACATGATAATGTTTTGGCGGTTGGTTGGAGGGGGTTGGGATGAAATATTGTTCTAAACTATTTTTAATTTTTAAAAGAATTTTAATAGTTTCTTTGACCAAAAATATAAGAAATTTAGAACAAATTTCTGGTACCCCATACAGCCTCGATCAGGACCAATTTTGTTTTGTGTGGTTTTAAACCAAAGTGAATTAAATGTTACACGTGTCAATTTCAACGATACACTGTCCTGGCTATCTCTAATTATGCACTTCTTTCACATATATGTGTATTTTTTTGGTTTTGAAGCGATTCCCCGCCATACTGTTAAGACATTTTAATGTGTTACAAATATGTAGATGAGTTTCACCTGTTACTTACTAAACGGAAGTTCTTAATTCTAGTGATGTATTTTTTGTGCTCTAACTGCAATTTTAAAGAGAGAAAGAAAAAACATGCACATTCTGCATGCATAGAGCACCACCCCTGATTACCCTATACAGTCTAGTATGTGTAATACATGTACATTTGTACATATGTTATCTATAGCAAGCATCTTCAACTGCGAGTTTATTTCACGAAATGTATAGTTATTTGGTCTACACAACTTATGCAAGTCATGTTTTAAGAGCCCATGGGTGTATTTTGTGGAATATTATCAACACATCCATAAATCATTTAACAGATTAGAATCTTAAAATATTTTTAACGGGATTTTGGAAAGAACCACGCAAGATCTCGAAAGCGGGATTATAAATTACGCAAGGGGAACAACCGTATTTTTTGTGGTAGGTGATCAGATAAGTGGACCGCTGGCCATGTTACCGAATCAATTATGGCGTACATGCAGACATTTATGGTTGATGCTTTTTACTGATGCGGGAATCTTCTCTAGGGACAAGGTGCGAAGCCATATGGCCCATTTCGAGAGACTAAGGGATCGTTTGATGGAAACTCAGAGAGGGGGAGCTAATTTGCCAGACAGGCACTTGTAGGTCCCCCTCCAAACCCAGGCCAAATGAGACAAGTCTTGTCAGCTTCTTAAAATTTAATTAAATACTTTTCATAAGATTTAAATTGAAAGAAATAAAAATGTCTAAACATCAAATAAACCGTTTGAATTTATGACCAATTGAGGATACATTGATATTTCCCTGGTAAATGTTTCTCATTTTTTTCCTTTTTTTTCTAGACCAGTTTACCCCCAAATTAAAATTACAGTTTTGATTTTATCAAGCTGATAAAGCTACAGGAAAAAAGCTGCCATCGGGTCTGTTCTGCATGTTCCCAAGCTGGGGTCAGATAGGGGAACCTAATAGACTCGCCGTTATCATTTCCCATCGGTAATTTATCAGCAGTACGAGCAAGGTTCTATCAACGGTTAACACTTCAAACTGGCATTCTGATGACGTTTTTCAATTTTTCTAAATTTTATAGTCATGACTCTGGAATAGAGTGTGGTAACCAAGGATCAGCTCTGATGTGAGGTTGTGTACTGATCCTGAAAACATTGATTTCCGACATTGTGTAATAGTTATACAGACGCTGTGTATTTAAGTGATACTCTTTGGAATAGTTTATATAATTGTGTGTAATTGGAAAATGTGTGTAAGTAATTTGTTCTCGGCGAGGTTTTGGCAGCAGGTGTGAAAGGTTAGCCGGGGGAATAGAAGATAAGACGTAAGCAAATCAGTATTATAGATAGGTAGTGGAGAGGTGTGCTGATGAATACTAAACGACACAACGAATACAAGTGATTGTGTGTAAAACCCCTTGGTGTTTATTGTTTATATTCAATCAAAACTTATCTCAAGTCCCTGTGTTACTAGTGTTGATATATAATCAACACTTTTATCAAGTCCCTGTGTATTCGATGTTTATTTACAATTAAAACCTAGATGTCACAGAATAACGTATATCGTGTCAAGATATTACTAAATATATAGAGAAACTTATGATGTCTGTGACGACCATTAATGTCTGTGGGGACCTATGATGTATGGGGGACCAATGGTGTCTGTGGGGACCTATGATGTATGTGGGGACCAATGATGTCTGTGGGGACCAATGGTGCCTTGGAGCACCAATGATGTATGTGGGGACCAATAATGTATGTGGGGACATATGATGTATGTGGGGACCAATGGTGTCTGTGGGGACATTTGCTGTCTGTGGGGACCAATAATGTCTGTGTGAACAAATGATATATGTGTGGACCAATAATGTCTGTGGGGACCAATGATGTATGTGGGGACCAATGATGTCTGTGTTGACAAATGATGTATGTGGGGACCAATGATGTCTGTGTTGACCAATGATGTCTGTGTGGACCAATGATGTCTGTGTGGACCAATAATGTCTGTGGGGACCAATGCTGTCTGTGGGGACCAATAATGTCTGTGTGGACCAATAATGTCTATGGGGACCAATAATGTATGTGGGGACATATGATGTCTGTTGGGACCAATGATGTCTGTGGGGACCAATAATATCTGTGTGGACAAATGATATATGTGTGGACCAATAATGTCTTTGGGGACCAATGATGTCTGTGGGGACCAATGATGTATGTGTTGACCAATGATATCTGTGTGGACCAATGATGTATGTGTGGACCAATAATGTCTTTGGGGACCAATAATGTATGTTGGGACATATGATGTCTGTGGGGACCAATGATGTCTGTGTTGACCAATGATATCTGTGTTGACCAATAGTGTCTGTGGGGACCAATGATGTCTGTGGGGACCTATGATGTCTGTGGGGACCAATGCTGTCTGTGTGAACCAATGCTGTCTGTGGGGACCAATGCTGTCTCTGGGGACCAATGATGTCTAGGGGACCAATGGTGTCTGTGGGGACCAATGATGTCTGTTGGGACCAATGATTTCTGTGGGGACCAATGATATCTGTGAAGACCAATAGTGTCTGTGGGGACCAATGATATCTGTGGGGACCAATGATATCTTTATCTGTTGGGACCAATGATGTCTGTGTGGACCAAAGATATATGTGGGACCAATAATGTCTGTGGGGACCAATGATTTATGTTGGGACCAATGGTGTCTGTGGGAATCATTGATGTCTGCTGGGACCAATGATTTCTGTGGAGACCAATGATATCTGTGAAGGTCCAATAATGTCTGTGGGGACCAATGATATCTGTGGGGACCAATGATATCTGTATCTGTGTGGACCAATGATGTCTGTGTGGACCAATGATATCTGTGTGGACCAATGATATCTGTGTGGACCAATGATGTCTGTGTTGACCAATGGTGTCTGTGGGGACCAATGATGTCAGTGGGGCCAATGATGTCTGTGGGACCAATGATGTCTGTGGGGACCAATGATGTCTGTGGAGACCAATGATGTCTGTGTTGACCAATGATATCTGTGTGGACCAATGATGTCTGTATGTCTGTGTGGACCAATGATATCTGTGTGGACCAATGATATCTGTGTGGACCAATGATGTCTGTGTTGACCAATGGTGTCTGTGGGGACCAATGATGTCTGTGGGGACCAATGATGTCTGTGTGGACCAATAATGTCTGTGGGGACCAATAATGCTGTGAGGACCAATGATTTATGTGGGGACCAATGGTGTCTGTGGGGACCAATGATGTCTGTGGGGACCAATAATGTATGTGGGGACCAATGATTTATGTGGGGACCAATGGTGTCTGTGGGAATGGGGGACCAATGGTGGGACCAATGATTTATGTGGGGACCAAAAATGTCTGTGGGACCGATAATGTCTGTGGGGACCAATGATGTCTGGGGGACCAATGGTGTCTGTGGGGACCAATGATGTCTATGTGGGGACCAATGGTGTCTGTGGGAACCATTGATGTCTGCTGGGACCAATGATTTCTGTGGAGACCAATGATATCTGTGAAGACCAATGATGTCTGTGGGGACCAATGATGTCTGTGTTGACCAATGATATCTGTGTGGACCAATGATGTCTGTGTGGACCAATGCTGTCTGTGTGAACCAATGCTGTCTGTGGGGACCAATGCTGTCTGTGGGGACCAATGATGTCTGGGGGACCAATGGTGTCTGTGGGGACCAATGATGTCTGTTGGGACCAATGATTTCTGTGGGGACTAATGATATCTGTGAAGACCAATAATGTCTGTGGGGACCAATGATAACTGTAGGGACCAATGATGTCTTTATCTGTTGGGACCAATGATGTCTGTGTGGACCAAAGATATCTGTGGGGACCAATAATGTCTGTGGGGACCAATGATTTATGTTGGGACCAATGGTGTCTGTGGGAACCATTGATGTCTGCTGGGACCAATGATTTCTGTTAAGACCAATGATCTCGCTATGGGGACCAATAATGTATGTGGGGGCATATGATGTCTGTTGGGACCAATGATTTCTGTGGAGACCAATGATAGCTGTGAAGGTCCAATAATGTCTGTGGTGATGAATGATATCTGTGGGGACCAATGATGTCTGTTGGGACCAATGATGTCTGTGGGGACCAATGATGTATGTGGGGACCAATGATGTATGTGGGGACCAATGATGTCTGTGTTGACCAATGATATCTGTGCGGACCAATGATGTCTGTGTTGACCAATAATGTCTGTGGGGAACAATGATGTCTTTGGGGGCTAATGCTGTCTGTGTGAACCAATGATGTCTGTGGGGACCAATGAGGTATGTGGGGACCAATGATGTATGTGGGGACCAATGATGTATGTGGGGACCAATGGTGTCTGTGGGAACCAATGATGTCTGTGGGGACCAATGATTAATGTGGGGACCGAAAATGTCTGTGGGACCGATAATGTCTGTGGGGACCAATGATGTCTGGGTGTCTGTGGGAACCATTGATGTCTGCTGGGACCAATGATTTCTGTTGAGACCAATGATCTCTGTGAAGACCAATAATGTCTGTGGGGACCAATGATATCTGTGTGGACCAATGATATCTGTATCTGTGTGGACCAATGATGTCTGTGTGGACCAATGATATCTGTGTGGACCAATGATATCTGTGCGGACCAATGATGTCTGTGTTGATCAATAATGTCTGTGGGGACCAATGATGTCTGTGGGGCCAATGATGTCTGTGGGGACCAATGATGTTTGTGGGGACCAATGATGTCTGTGTTGACCAATGATATCTGTGTGGACCAATGATTTCTGTGGGGACCAATAATGTCTGTGAGGACCAATGATTTATGTGGGGACCAATGTTATCTGAGGGGACCAATGATGTCTGTGGGGCCCAATGATTTATGTGGGGACCAATGGTGTCTGTGGGGACCAATGATGTCTGTTGGGATCAATGATTTCTGTGGAGACCAGTGATATCTGTATCTGTGGAGACCCATGATGTTGGTGTGGACCAATGATTTATGTGGGGACCAATGGGGTCTGTGGGGACCAATGATGTCTGTGGGGACCAATGATGTCTGTGGGGACCAAAAATATCTGTGGGACCAATAATGTCTGTGGGGACCAATGATGTCTGTGGGGACCAATGATTTATGTGGGGACCAATGGTGTCTGTGGGGACCAATGATGTCTGTTGGGATCAATGATTTCTGTGGAGACCAGTGATATCTGTATCTGTGGAGACCCATGATGTTGGTGTGGACCAATGATTTATGTGGGGACCAATGGTGTCTGTGGGGACCAATGATGTCTGTGTTGACAAATAATGTCTGTGTTGACCAATGATATCTGTATGGATCAATGATGTCTGTGTTGACAAATAATGTCTGTGGGGAACAATGATGTCTGTGGGGACCAATGCTGTCTGTGTGAACCAATAATGTCTGTGGGGACCAATAATGTCTGTGGGGACCAACGATTTATGTGGGGACCAATGGTGTCTGTGGGGACCAATAATGTCTCTGGGGACCAATAATGTCTGTTGGGACCAATGATTTATGTGGGGACCAATGATGTCTGTGTGGACCAATAATGTCTGTGGGGACCAATGATTTATGTGGGGACCAATGGTGTCTGTGGGGACCAATGATGTCTGTGGGGACTAATGATTTATGTGGGGAACAATGGTGTCTTTGGGGACCAATGATGTCTCTGGGGACCAATGATGTCTGTGGGGACCAATAATGTCTGTGGGGACCAATGTCTGTGGGGACCAATGATGTCTGTGGAGACCAATAATGTCTGTGGGGACCAATGATTTATGTGGGGACCAATGGTGTCTGTGGGGACCAATGATGTCTGTTGGAACCACTGATTTCTGTGGAGACCAATGATATCTCTATCTGTGGGGACCAATGATGTCGGTGTGGACCAATGATTTATGTGGGGACCAATGGTGTCTGTGGGGACCAATAATGTCTCTGGGGACCAATAATGTCTGTTGGGACCAATGATTTATGTGGGGACCAATGATGTCTGTTGGGACCAATGATTTATGTGGAGACCAATGAATCTGTATCTGTGGGGACCAATGATGTCTGTGTGGACCAGTAATGTCTGTGGGGACCAATGATATCTGTGGGGAACAATGATATCTTTATCTGTGGGGACCAATGATGTCTGTGTGGCCCAATAATGTCTGTGGGGACCAATAATATCTGTGGGGACCAATAATGTCTGTGGGGACTAATAATGTCTGTGGAGACCAATGATTTCTGTGGGGACCAATGATGTCTGTGTGGACCAATAATGTCTGTGGGGACCAATTATTTATGTGGGGACCAATGGTGTCTGTGGGTACCAATAATGTCTCTGGGGACCAATAATGTCTGAGGGGACCAATAATGTCTGTGGAGACCAATGATTTATGGGGGGACCAATGGTGTCTGTGGGGACCAATAATGTCTCTGGGGACAAATAATGTCTGTTGGGACCAATGATTTATGTGGGGGACAATGATGTCTGTTGGGACCAATGATTTCTGTGGGGACCAATGATGTCTGTGGAGACCAATGATATCTGTGAAGGCCAATAATGTCTGTGGGGACCAATAATGTCTCCGGGGACCAATAATGTCTGTTGGGACCAATGGTTTATGTGGGGACCAATGATGTCTGTTAGGACCAATAATGTCTGTGGGGACCAATAACGTCTGTGGAGACCAATGATTTATGTGGGGACCAAAGGTGTCTGTGGGGACCAATGATGTCTCTGGGGACCAATGATGTCTGTGGGGACAAATGATTTACATATGTGGGGACCAATAATGTGGGACCAATAATGTCTGTGGGGACCAATGGTGTCTGTGGGGACCAATGATGTCTGTTGTGACCAATGATTTCTGTGGAGACCAATGATATCTGTGAAGACCAATAATGTCTGTGGGGACCAATGATATCTGTGGGGACCAATGATATCTTTATCTGTGGGGACCAATGATGTCTGTGTGGACCAAAGATATCTCTGGGGAACAATGATGTCTGTGTGGACCAATTATGTCTGTGGGGACCAATGGTGCCTCGAAGATCAATATTATCTAGAAAGATCGATAGTTTTTGGGACTGAGAACCAAAGATTTATTAGAGAATCAATGATGTCCGAAGCTCCGTGTTTTCATGCTGTCTTGGAGTTTGCATGATGTCTGGGACGATCCAAAACTATTTCAAGCGTAATTTCGTTTTGCATTTAAATTTAAAACACAAAATTGTCAGACCAATATTCGAGTTTTCTGGCTGTAGTAAGCTTCCGCTGTTACCCATCAGACGTTACCCGGGATATCATACGTGGAGATCCTGATAGATACACTACAACAAACACACCTCTCTGCACCATACAGTCGAACTTCGAGAGAATTGACATCAGCAAACATAAAGAAAAGTCGCCGTGACTATTACTAACATAAAAATATGTCGAGACAACCATTAAGATACCCAAGGCAGACACGCTGTCTGTCAATAGTTTCTGATAAATAGACATTTGTAGAAACCCGGCAAAGATAGAGAACACATGCTATGAACAGCACACACCACACATATTTATCTGTCTAAGATATCAATACACTACACACCTTTATCAGTAATTTCGAGTACAAGTCCATAGTGATGACTCTTCCATATGCCCGAATCTCCCTATAGCTAACAACGACAATTCGAAGGATTTCGCATCGAAAGTTACGAGATTATTTTAAAATAAGGGAAACTATGGAGAGCAATCCATAATACGGGGTGTAACCATTACGGCACTGTTATTTAAAATATATCACGATTAAGATATTGAACATCCCATGATACATAGTATAACAAGTTAGGTGAACGCATTTAGAAAAAATAAAGGAATCATATCTCCGGATAATATTGGTATTAAAATGAACAAGGGGCGACTACTACATGTACGTATAAAGTGGAGGACGAAACTCAATTTCAGGAAGCGACATTACTCGCATACAAAATATAGCGACGCGTGTACGGACGAATGAACTGAAAGACCGAGTGTAGTCCTCTATGGCGGAGGGACCTAGCAATCTATGACTTGGTATATGTCTGGATCATTCATCGTTCGGGGTTTCCATTTTACCGAGTTATGATCGTGACTCCAAAACGTATGTTGATACTATCTAGACAACCGAACAGGTCTAAAAATATCACATTATAATTGATTAGCAGGTCCCTGTGGACTCCCGTAGTACTGATGAGGGTCTAATAAAAGTTAATGTACAGCAAAACTAAACATGTCGCTTACGATTAGAGTTATAGAGAACAGACATGTTAAGTGGTTGAAATAAGTACATGTGTATCCTACTCGTCCTCTGACATAGGAAACAAATACTACACTGTACAGTTCCGGCCTCCACAACCTGTAACGGTGTAGCTTGTAGTGTTTCCTGTTTGACCAGACGTAAAATTTCCTGTTCCACACGTGAAGTTCAATTTACCACACATATCGTTTCTTGTACCCGTGTAACGTTCCTCGTGCCTCATGTGGCGTCTTCTGCACAACAATGACGTCACATTAATGCGGCACGCTACTACATTGTAACACACTGTTTTATTTTGACACACACGTGTACAGTTTTTCAATAGGGGGGGGGGGGGACAATTTGTTCGGGGAGGGGTCTCTAAGAATCATTGGCCTCGCCCACCAATCATAAAAATAAAATAGTCTGGCCTTCATACAGATGTAGGTAAATAGTCTGTCCCTTATTAAAGCTGCACCGTTAAATGTTGCTTTGGAAACATGAGAACGTCTGCATATAAAACAGGCTTTTTGAGTCAGACTGACATATATGTAATAAATCTACGTTATCTGCGCGTTTGTTATGCATTGTTTTACGTCACATCGACCATTTAAGTCATTTTGGACCAGAAATATAATAGCTATTTCTGTCACCACATGTGATCAATAAACCGGTGGTGATTCTGGTAAATTGAAATATGTGTCGTGGAGAGGCCAGCAGACTTCCATTACTTAAATCACCACAATCAGTCTTATTTCTTGACAGTTTGTTATCACATTGGGCAGCACTAGCACCATATGTCCAATGACATATATCTTAAAAGTTAAGGCAGTGACAGTGAGGCGTGGTTTAAACAACATCCATGAGACATTCTGGACCTGAAATACCAGAGAGAAGACATTCTGGCTCCAGCACACGAACAGGTCTGGTCCTAGTACCTTGCACTGGACATTCTGGCCCTGGTCCTAGCGTGCACTGGAAACGAAAAAGTATGGTCCTGACATACCATACTGGCAGGAGAGAATTTGGCCCTTGACCAGACGTGAAATAGTCTGGCCTTAGCACCAGATCAGATGAGGTACCTCTATCCTTACAACCTTGCTAGCCAATAGCATCTCCTGCCTTTCCACAGAGACCAGACAAATCCCAACCCCGCATCAGAGCAGTTACATTCAATCAACTTAAAACCAGACATAAATCATTCTTTAGCAAAAGAAAAACTGCAAGAGTCAATATTACTTCATCACCAGACAGGGTTCACTCTTACTCCATCACCAGACAGGAGTCATTCTTACTCCATTACCAGACAGGAGACATTCTTACTCCATTACCGGACAGGAGTCATTCTTACTCCATCACCAGACGAGAGTCATTCTTACTCGATAACGAGACATGAGTTATTCTTACTCCATCAACAGACAGGAGTCAATCTTACTCCATCACCGCACATGAGTCACTCTTACTCCATCACCAGACATGAGTCAATCTTACTCAATCACCAGACAGGAGTCAGTCTTACTCAATCACCAAACAGGAGTCAACCTTACTTCATCACCAAACAGGAGTCAATCTTACTCCATCACCAGACAGGAGTCAACCTTACTCCATCACCAGACAGGAGTCAATCTTATTCCATCACCAGACAGGAGTCAATCTTACTCCATCACCAGACAGGAGTCAATCTTACTCCATCACCAAACCGGAGTCAATCTTACTCCATCACCAGACAGGAGTCAATCTTACTCCATCACCAGACAGGAGTCACTCTTATTCCATTACCAGACAGGGGTCATTCTTACTCCATAACGAGGCAGGAGTCAATTTTACTTTATCACCAGACGAGAGTCAATCTTACTCCATTACCAAACAGGAGTCATTCTTACTCTATCACCAGACATGAGTCACTCTTACTCCATCACCAGACAGGAGTCAATCTTACTCCATCACCAAACAGGAGTCATTCTTACTCCATCACCAGATATGAGTCAATCTTACTCCATCACCAGACAGGAGTCAATCTTACTCCATTACCCGGCAGCAGTCAATCTTACTTCATCACCAGACGGGAGTCAATCTTACTCCATCACCAGACAGGAGTCATTCTTACTCCGTTACCAGGCAGTAGTCATTCTTACTTCATCACCAGACGGGGGTCATTTTTACTCAATCACCAAACAGGAGTCAATCTTACTCCATCACCAGACAGGAGTCATTCTTACTCCATTACCAGGCAGTAGTCATTCTTACTCCATCACCAGACGGGGGTCATTTTTACTCCATCACCAGACAGGAGTCATTCTTACTTCATCACCAGATCGGAGCCATTTCTTTACCAAAACATGACCAAATACATTAATCTAGCATTACTCCAAAGTCATTCTTAATCTAGACATTGAGCAATGTATCGAAAACAGAGATACTACTATTCCAGCATCAGACCAGAGCCATTCTAAACATATATTTTACATTAATTTCGGAACGATTTGTTTCCAGAGTTATATTAATCAATCTTGCTATCACGGATGGAAGCGCTCAGAGGGTCAAATGAGGGAGGAGACCGGATACCCAAAGAAAACCCCACGTGGTCCGGCCAGGTGACCAAATACTTCTTCATGTACAATCGTTTGAATCGAACCCTGGTCGTCTTGGTGAAAGGCGAGTGCGTTATCCACTGCGCCATCCGACCACCCTTAACCAAACACCAGACCACATATATTCTTAATTTGTTTACTGACATTTATCAATGTATCCAGACCAGCGACGTCATGAAATATTTTTACATATAGTATACTGAGTATATACATATAGTACTATGTCACCTGGTTTCTTACTCCATATCAGAAACATTAAGACAAATTTATATATGGGTAGCCGGGTCACACTACCCTTAATCTTGCATTCTTAGGTTAGTATATCACCTGGATTAAATCTTTCTTACAGTACTGAAAAAGACACCTACCTTATCGTGAACAGGTAATCCCAGGACTATTGAGTCACCGATATTTATACCTGCGGTTTTCGAGATGACGTAATCCAATTATGTAATAAATGAACGCGAACCTGTTTGAGAAAATCAACGTTCGTTTTACATTCAACATCCAAGTTGTCAGTAAAACACTCGTCCTATCCGATACACTGGCGCTGTACTGGTAAAGTGGGAGATGTACACGTACGTGTTACTACTACAGCTATACTATGCGAGGCTCGCGTGTGTACTTATATACTAATGCTATATACCTGTCTAATTTAAAGGACGCCCTTTGTCAGACACCCTCTTCAACCTTTTTGGTTCAAATGCCGGTTTCCTTGTTATGGAGTTCACGCCCCAGTGAATGTGCAGGTCCCTTTAATACTCTCTGAGATCGAGGGGACCATCGCTCCCGTACATAGCCCTCCCTCGCGTGCTACCGGCTAGGGAATAAGATACGAGCTTGTCAATACTTAGGAAATACAGACAAAGTCTTTTGTTTGTGCTAACATTAGTATGTAACAACGTCGAGACATTAGTATGTAACAACGTCGAGACCGGCCGGTGAGCCTTCCAGGGTACCAGTCTTGCTTTAAACAGATAGTTCACACCGACACAACACAGGCCTGGTCGTTTTACGTATGATTAGCTTTAAAACTCGGTGTGAAAACATTTTTATCAGTAACACACATTTTTCGTAAATAAAGTTATCTTGTTTCAAAAATATACTTGCTGGGGCTTAAAACATTCAGCGTCAGCTAGGAACATTAAAATGACAAATACTTTTCAGAAATATTACAGAATTTTCTTATCTTTAATTTTGTGTTTGTTAAGCTCATAGAATAAATGAACCCATAATCTTCCATCGGATCCGGTACTCAGCGAATTCTTTCAACCACGTGTAAAAATAACAATAAGCCTTGTCTATTTTACAAAAGCTAAGGAAGATAAATCTCTGTTAGCATGTTTCAGCTGTTCTGTTCATTTGAATGTTATCTGCTCGTCTTGTAACACTGGATGTGCGAGATCTGTCGATAACCGCCAATAAGGACGTCGTCAAATTGTTACCGATACCTGTTCGTTTTTTACTGTTTGAGGGAACGGGGTGCAGTTTAGTGGGACACGTCACACTACAAACTCGTATTCAAGTGTTATCAGACGGCATCTATATATAGGAACAGCGTGGCTCAAAAATCATGTTGTAATTTAAGCGTCAAAAAAATAATGTGTATGTTTTTCTATGTAATTGTGAAGTCGAAGCTCTTTAATTCTACGTTTCGTATATTTATCCCTGTTTTTCACTGGTTGATTTATATATTTCACCTGTGTGGCATATATACCCACACAGACTTTTATACAAATGTATCAACAATTGAAAACACAGAGCAAACATTCTGTCGGTCCCATATACATTGCACAAATAAAATGGCCTTCCCATAAACGACCACTCATAATTATAAGGTTTGAATGTGGAACGTTATCGCCAGAAAACACCCGCCTCACCTGATGACCCTTTAAAGGAGCTAATAAGGACCCGCCATCCGTTTGTCGAGTGGGCGAATGTGTGTAGTGAATCTAAACATTTGCTTATAAATGTTTAAATAGTGAACTAGACATAACGTGCTGTATTTAGTCGTAAAATCTCCCGGATTACGTGTGAAGAACAAACTGCTGTTTGGTTTATTTCTGAGCCTTGTTAGTTTTACGGAAGTTGATAAAACGCCGAATATCTGTGTACTTCTTATAAAACTGCATTTGTCTAGCACAACATGCTTGTTAAGTGAACGAGCTATTACGGCTTATTAAAAATCAACATTCCTTTTAAAAATATGATAAATAGCACAGTTAGAATGATCACGTTAATTTGATTTAAACTGAGATAACTGTGTTGGTATTTAAGTATTAGTGAGAGCGTAAACATAGGGAGAGCCCCACCCACGCGGCGGGGGCGTGGTTGCCAGCATGTCGCTGCATATTTAGGTAGTTAGTAAATCATTGTTATTTCGTAATTCTTTATTGATCGTCAACTGCTACAGTTCATAGATATACAACATGTGCATCGACTTTAATTAAAAAATATTTATTTCCATTGTCATTCCATGTAATTACTACCATTTATCATATTCTAAAAAAATGCACGTCATATGCGTAACGGACATATTTTCGTTAATTGCACAATTCCTTCGTTTTGTTTGATAACATTTACTCTCATTATTTAAGCTAAATACCGAGGGATATTCATTCGATTGTAGGGCTTAATATATTCTCATATCGTTATACACGGGACCCTTTGTTATGGTTGTGAGGTGCTGTCTGTCCTCGATGTCATTATGACACACTAGGAGAGTTCCAGCTGACGTGGTATATTGTCTATTTCAACATACTCGTGTCATGAATCTGCTAATTTTAATTGACAGTTTGCAATCATATTTGCTGTTCTTTTCAAAGAAGTAATGCAATTATCTTGTCGAAGTATGCTACTGCCTGTCACATTGTCATTCACTTCAGGCATAGGGCTACACAACCGGGCGATTAAACATGATTAATTGTTAAACAGAAGCAAAAGGGTAAGGCACAAGTTATTATAAGACATTAAAAAATACTTAGATTTAACAGATTGTAAATAAAACAAACAAAATATTTAAAACGTGAAAGAATATGTGAAAACTTACCGTTCGATTTATCTAAACCTTTCGCTGGATTGACCTCTTAACTTATCTTTTGATTTTTTGTAATTTTACATACATTGTATATCTAACGTATAAAACAAGAATCGCTTGGAACCCAATCATATTCTTCTCTGTGGTTCGCTTCTAATTAAAGAGTAATTGCTTCCATGTTTTTCAACTACAAGCAAACGCTACAGCAACTGAATTTAGATGACCTTAGAACAGCTGGTAATCTAAGTATTACCCATAGCGTAAAACAATGGGTCATAATTATTGAGACAAATCTTAATTATCCCTTTCTCGACAGTAGCATGTCCAGCCTACGGTTTTGATTTGGTATTCAGGGATTTGCTCCGAATATGCTTTCCTTGGTAGATGTCGACTGATGATGGACACACTCTCAACACAGGCAGGTTTGGGTTTTGTTGTCACTATTCTAGATCTCACTATGAGAGCTGCCAGTATTCATGAAACCGTTCTCATGCTCAACCAACTTTTTTTTCAATGATTTGGAACAACTTTGAAGAGACTTAAAGCCGAAAACTGTTTTCAATGTTTACAAATTCAACTTTTTGATCGTTTGGCATGATTTAAGCGAGTAACAAGAACATTTGTTTAAGCTCAGAATCCGTGCTTGAGCATGAGAACAGTTTTATGAATATGGGCCCTGATATTACTTGGCTTTGTCCTCGAATTATAACGAAGGTCTCGTCGATGAAGCAGAAGACGCCTAGCCTTCCGGAACACCTGGTCTTACTTTCATTTTACTCTTTCAATGGTTTCAATGTAAACATTTCCTTTAATCATGTAATTACAGAAGTTCATTTTCGATTTCATATAGTTTTGTTGACTCTTAGGTAACCTCTTATTAAGTGTATACCATCTTACCTTAGTGTCTGACCTGTCTGCTTATAATCTTAGAAATAGAGATGAATATCAAATTCCTCACTATCGTCTTAGTCGTACTATGTCTTCTTTTATACATGATACATGTAATTTATGGAATAACCTGTCTCTGGAAAAAAAGAAAAAGTGACATTGAAACAGTTTAAAAGTGCTATCAAACCAAATAAAGTACCCCTATGTGAAAAAGTATATAAAAAATATGGAGATAGGAAATTGAACATTTTACATTGTCGTTTACGTAATAATGTCAGTAATCTTAATTATTTTTTATTCCGTGTCAATCTAATTGACAGTCCATCCTGTAGATGTGGACATAACATGGATGACGCTAATCATTTTATTTTTTGTTGTCCAATGTATAATGTACAAAGAAATACAATGTTTCAACATTTAATATGGTATACCAATATTGGGGTGGTCAGGTGGTGTAGTGGATAGCGCACTTGCTTTTTATTTCACCAAGGCGGCCGGGGTTCGATTCCCTGATCGGACGTGAAGACGTTGTGGTCACCTGCCCGATCACGTGGGATTCCTCCGGGTAGTCCGGTTTCCTCCCACACTAAGACCCCCCACGCGCTAACATCCGGGCCTACATGAGTGATTAATATAAGTTGAAATAGCTTGTTTCATAATTTTTGATAAATAAATAAAGTTTATACCAATATTACATTAGAAAGCCTTTTGTTTGGTGATACTTCGTTAGATATGAAATCAAACGAAGCGATATGTAAGCATGTTCAAAAATGTATTGTTGATAGTAAAAGGTTTGCGTAAATACATGTCATTATATAATGTCATCTTTACCTATCTGTTGTAATACTTAATTCATCTATCAGTATCTTTTTCTTTCTTTCTGATCTCTAACTCTTTTTCTACTGTCCTATTTTTTCTGCTTTTCTTACACTATGTGAAATATATTTTGTTCTTATTATTATTAGGGCGTTGCTAAGTTTTGCATATGTGTACTTGTATTATGGAGAGAACGTCGATAGGTTGTGATAACTTGCGGCCAATCCTTTTGTGTAGTATTTATGCAATACAATTTATTTAAACTCAAGTTTATACGAAATACACAGGTTAATACCTATTCTCATCTATGTGTCTCTGTATGAAATCAATAGTCGACGCCTGTCCAGCAGCTAGAGTAGTCTGTGTGGTAAACAACGGAACAGGCTAGACATATGTATAATTTTATGTTCCATGTAGTAGGGAAACTAATCTAGTAAATAGTATACAGGTGATTGACGGACATATAGAAATAAATAGGTGACAGCTTTCCGTTGTTAAACATTTTAAAGAAAAATTCTGCAAACGATAACATTAATAATTTCACTACAATTTTATAGAATTACCCAGAAGAGCTATAACTTTGTCAATCATACCACCTCAACATGTAACTTACTGTGGGCAAAATCTGGGGAAATTACACACAGCCAATGTACTTTATAACCAATGTACTTTATAGTCAATGTACTTTAACTATTACCCCAACTCCCAAACAGTTTAGCACTATTAGGAACACATGTTTAATTGTAAAGACCACATAGTGATAGGGACGGTAACAGTAAAATGTTTATGTTTTTAATTTAATACAGGAGTGTTCAAACGGTACTGAACGGCATTTGATAGCAATCCTCGTATGGACATGAGAGTTACTTCCCTTGTGTCGATAGACTAAAAACAGTCTGTTACAAACTAAGTCTCTGCTTGACAATGAAATATGTTTTCACTAAACTTTCCATCCTCAAATGTCGTGAAATTGGGGATGATATTTGTCATCTTTACTTTGTCAATTAAACTGGACTTCATCATAAAACACTTTGGAAAAACAGAGAGAACAATTCCGTCTGTCGATTTATCGAAATTACCGATATATTTGGAGGCATGTATGACGTGGTCCAGACAGTCGAACCGTTTCACCTTGTCGACTTTTTTTGTATAATTTGGTGTTGATTTAGCTGGTTTCAAATCGGTTATCGTAATTTTAAGGAATTCGGGAAAGCAAAGAACGGGAATGGAAGCGGACAATACCGATTCGAATCCGGAACCACCAGAACTTAAAACGGATGATTCATTTATGGCTAACATTGTATCACACAGTATCTAAAACGTCCATCCCTGGATACAGAATTAACACATTCGGAACACCTCGCCTATGCTACCTAGCAGTTTCGTAGAAAATGACGGAAAGGGTATTCCGAATGAGAATTAACAAAGATCTCGGAAGCTTTCGGGACTCTCTCCTCATGAATAGTCAGCTACATGTATTGCATTTCTATTTTCCACGGAACGTCTCCGATGCTAAATGTCATGTTCTTAATTAGTTACCCATCGCTACCGTTCAATTCCATCAAAATTCATACACTCATTATCATATACATCCATATTTTCATGAATAACTCCGACATGACGTGATTTAACTGAAATCAGAAACTGGAGATATTACGCTACGTCAAACTGAAGAAGATCGCACCAGACCCACAGAAAGGGTACATCAAAAGTCTGCATGTATATATAATTAAGTATCACGCTTAGTACATTGTGCGATAGTCCGAATTATTCTGACGTTAATCGACGACAGACCGATAAGAAAAAGGTCGATAAAACGTCAGAATAATTCGGACCAATTGTGCGATTGATCACGTGCATACAATTTAAACACTGATTAGTTCCGAAAAGTGCCATCCGCAAAAACATATTACAGACAGAAAGTTGTCTGGAATATTATAGCGGACACAGATTTGTCCGGAATATTAAAGCGGACAGAGAGTTGTCCGGAACATTATATCGGACAGAGAGTTGTCCGGGATATCATAGCGAACAGAGAGTTTTCCAGAATATTATACATTATTACCCCTTTTAGAAAAATCTAGGAATCTGATTGGTTAAAAACTACAGTGTACCAAACCGCATTCTTAAATCTCATGGAGTATACGAAAATCTCATCGGCCTCAGGAAATACGAAATCTTGAAGGGTCATACCATCCCGTATACCCTGCCAAAAATCCGTGTAACTAATTGTAGCGGACAGAGAGTTGTCCGGAATATTATAGCGGACAGAGAGTTGTCCGGAATACTATAGCGGACAGAGAGTTGTCCGGAATAGTAAAGCGGACAGAGAGTTGTCCGGAACATTATATCGGACAGAGACTTGTCCGGGATATCATAGCGGACAGAGACTTGTCCGGGATATCATATAGCGGACAGAGAGTTGTCTGGAATACTATAGCGGACAGAGAGTTGTCCGGAATAGTAAAGTGGACAGAGAGTTGTCCGGAACATTATATCGGACAGAGACTTGTCCGGGATATCATAGCGGGCAGAGACTTGTCCGGGATATCATAGCGGACAGAGAGTTGTCCGGAATATTATACAGTAGCTGACAGAGAGTTGTCCGGGATATTATACAGTAACGGACAGAGAGGTGTCCGGAATAGTATAGCGGACAGAGAGTTGTCCGGAATACTATAGCGGACAGAGAGTTGTCCGGGATATTATAGCTGACAGAGAGTTGTCCGGGATATTATAGCTGACAGAGAGTTGTGCGGAATATTATAGCTGACAGAAAGTTGTCCTGATTTCTAACGAACATAGAGTTGTTCACAAAGTTGGACAGGGTTTTCCTCGAATACTAATGCCCAGATAATTAAGGGAGTATTAAGATCAGCAGCATTTTTCCTGTATTTTTTCATGTGCTGTTGTGTTCCCTGCTCCCGCCACGCGAGATGGTCTTATGACTTCTGCACGTACAAGTACTTACAAATAATTCCGACAAAGGAAATCTTAGACCTGAGATGAGGAAATGTGCAACGTTATAAATACGAGTTATCTCCCATAGGCTATTCACACAGCACTTGTTTACTGAGTAATCGAAGACAAAACATACTCTATCGTAAAAATGCTATCGGGATTTGCAACTTATTTTCCTACGAATGAGTGCTGGCTTCAATTTCATGCGATGTTAAGGTAACCCTCGCCGATACCAGCAGATAAATGGGTGGTACGACTGGAATATTTCAGTTGCAATGATCATTTGTTATGTACACGTTAAGACCTTTGATACAGGTTGTTTATAAATGTCATTTTCAATAATATTCATGGTCTAAACATTTATTATATTATCCGCTGAAATAGGAATAGAAATCAAATAGAACAAAACAATGTACATGTTAGTACGGCCTAGCATTTATGGTAATACCTACACATATTATACATAGGTATCAACTGATGACGTCACTGCCTCTCTGTCGGCTTCTACGTCCACTTCCTGTGACAGTGACTGTTAAGCATGTCTCTTCGAACGGGAAATGACGTCAACTATAAAAAATATAACATCATTAATATTGGATTATACACATGCGTAAGAAATTTAATAAGTAAACTATCAGCACTGATAGATGCAGAACCAAATTGTCTAAGACGATCAAACGATCGTATGATGGATCATTTACTTGTAAAATAAGCACATACATGTAGATTATCTTTTTCTTAAGGTCATTATTCAAACTATATGTTCTAAAGCTATAGAAACTGCATGTTGGATTTAAGAAGATATTTTTTACATTTACAATGTTGATATAGACTAACTGGTATAGTCAATATATTAACTCGCATCTACCTCTTGACCTAACATTTTAACGCTCATACATTTAAAAGATAGTCAAGTCAGATTTAAAATAAGCTACGGGTAATTTAAAAAACAATAATCGCTATTATTTTGGTAGGAACGATCACGTGGTGTCACGTTCTTGTCGATATCACATGACGATTTCCAGCTCAAACCCGACTTATGGAGTTGCGTCCCTTAACTTTGATGTAAATCGCTCCCTTTTCGGTCTATATATATATGCTGATTGATTATGACATTTCTAAACTTGTAGAAGATTTGCATTTTCTGTTACCGATTAGTTTCCCTTTGTCATGTCTTTCTGACTATCTTTGTACACCAAATACATTATATGTATGCTGACAATGCGTTCCATTTCATCGAGTACACATTTTGTAGCTTAGGAAGTTATGTCCCATACTTCATATTTATAAACGAGCTTAACTTTTTTGACGTTCTCGGACCTTCATTTCGGCGACGACAACCTGTTCACCTTTCATACTAGCTTGTTCCAGAATTGGTTTAAGCCTGCGGCAAAGACTGAACACCTCAATGTGGTGTACCCTTGTTAACTATGTCGTCTGTCTTCTTTGTGTTGGAGGTATTTCTGATAACCACAAGAAGAACGATCAACGTTATATTTTCATTATTACTTATCATAAGTATGTTCTGTTTGTCCCAATAACAGTGGGCGATATTGGAGAATTGATTAAACCAAATGTTCGTATAATTAGCCGAACACTGCGTTAGACTTTTTCTCCATGTAATATACATTTTGTAGCACCTGTAGTTTTCTATCTGCCGTGATCCTAGCGAATTTCAAGTCGACGTGACCATCCTACAAACTGTCCAGACACGTCTGTGAATTCGAAGACACCTGTATTAATTTTAATATGTCCAACTCCTTTGTTTGTTATATATTGTATTCAATAGGCCATTTTTAATTTAATCAATAAAGGTACTCATTAAATGGAACCATCAGTCACTAAAACCCTCCAATTATGGCATGTATTCGTTAAATTATTTTGTTGCATATTTTATTTAAAAAAAACTATGACCTGTCAAGTTCACCATATATACAAATCGATTAATAGTTATACATGTTGGCAAGCCACAGTGATGTGCTATCGCTTTAAAAGGCGGATGACAAGCCATGCAACAGTGTACTTTCTGCAATCTTTTTGTCTAAATGTGTGCACCAGGACTGTTTATAGTTTGTACTGACAAATGTGGTCTGTGAATTTCGGAAAGACTTTAGGTAAATATGTTGACCGTACATAGACATCAAGGATGTAGCTGAACCTCAGCACAGATTTACTGTTTGTATATGCTGTGGATTACGCAATACCAGACTGAAGTGAAAGCTGTTATCCAAACAAGACATTCGTTCTGCCTAGGCCGGCGACTTGGTGAGGTCTGGAATGTCCACACTCGAACTCTTTTACCTACTATCTGGATCAATTATGTCAATAGCACACTGCAGTTTGTGAGCGGTTCGTGTCCTCGTGAACCTCATATCCCTGTTAGTTGTGCCATGTGAAGCCTAAATGTCGTGACACCTCTCCTGAACAAATCTGTTTCTCTGTATGGGATTTTAGCACCGATACTTTGTGTTCTATTTACCATTTAAGCATATTTTCCAGTTATGTCTTCAATGTGTTCATCAGATGTCGATCCAACGACACGTGTCAACTCTATCTAATATAGAAAGATCATATATACTTCACTAATATTACATGGATATAAATATATCACCATACCTTGATGCTCTTACTATTCAAGGAGCAATGTCTATCCTTTACTTTACAAGATTATAATAGTATATGTTCGACATTATACTCTAAAATATAAATTTTCGTGGAAGATTCAATTTCGTTCATTTCGTGGATAACAAAAATCCACGAAATTAAATCCACAAGAAAACATAAATTTTGTATGATATAGATAGGGGAAAATCAGAAATCATCGAAATGCAATGTCGTTGAAACAGGCTACTATATGAAAACCACGAAAAAAGTGTCTGTTAGGCTTATGAGATATATGATAGGGTTATGAGATATCTAAGAGGTTTATGAGATATCTAATAGGCTTATGCGATATATTATTGGCTTATTGGATATCTAAAAGGTTTATGAGATATATGATAGGCTGATGACATATCTAATAGGATTTTGATATATATGATAGGCTTATGAGATGTCCCCATAACAGCGGGCGATATTGAAGAATTGGTCGAACACTGCGTAAGACTCTCCATGGTATATACATTTTGTAGCACCTGTAGTTTTCTATCTGCCGTGATCCTAGCGAATTTCAAGTCGACATGACCATCCTACAAACTGTCCAGACACGTCTGTGAATTCGAAGACACCTGTATTAATTTTAATAATATGTCCAACTCCTTTGTTTGTTATATATTGGGAAGTTTTCAATAGGCCATTTTTAATTTAATCAATAAAGGTACACATTTAATGGAACCATCAGTCACTTAAACCCTCCAATTATGGCATGTATTCGTTAAAATATTTTGTTGCATATTTTATTGAAAAAAACTATGACCTGTCGAGTACACCATATATACAAATCGATTAATAGTTATACATGTTGGCAAGCCACAGTTAACGTTCAGCAATTTAGGAGTGGGACGACTGGTTCGCCCGTTGTCAGTATATAATGTGACCGGGTGGGGTGTCCTGCTGGGTGTCTTCGGCAGTACGTTTCAGTGAGGTAGCACTATAAAGTCAGCATCAGTTCAGTGCTATCACAAGGAGACAAACACGAACATATCGCAGCCTCCAAAAACACACACGCATACACTACACGCATGCAGCTTGCACACAGGGGAGGCCGTCCTTAAATGACCATAGCTGTTGATAGGACGTTTAACAATACTTAACCAAACCAAACTTTCTGCAGACAACTGATTGCTGAGACAGGTATGCCACATAGAAGATATCATTACCCTAGTCCAGACGAGAAGTTATAAGTGAATGCAACAATGTCTTACACTCATCGTGATGATGAACTGCCTAACAAATATAAGGCTTAGAATTTAGTTGTAACCAGTTTTAATTGCATTCACGTTTTTATTATGATAATTAAACCCTGTGAGTACAGTCCAAAATTACAAGGTGAAGCTCTAAGAGTATATCTGAATGATTGAATTGGTATGAATGGCACATTTGAATTTAGATTAGAGCTCTCGACATCAGCAGATGTTAGACGACATTGACGGCAAATTATTGGAAATAATTTGTTGCAGATCTTATAGAATTTTGGCCGCGACGATGGTAGTTAAACTCGCATAGAGGATACTTTCTGTGTGCATGAGTCTTGTACCATGCGTTAATTCAGAACCAGATCTTTGTATTTTAGGGTGTGTCAAAGAAATAGCTCGGATACCATTGGTTATTTTACGAAAACAACATTAAATGAGGCCAGGGTTTGGTCATGTAATCCTTTACTTTACCAGTTAGTTCATCGAGTTTATTCCTGGTTCGATCAGCACATTTTTGCTGATGGTAGTAGCCAAACGAGATAAGGTTATAGAATTTGAGGATATTTCAGTAGCATTAAATGACAATTTTGAAGCTTGTAAAACGGAAATTGCCGACTAATTTGATTACAAAAATATTACATATGTGGTCACAGGTGGTAAAAGCTAGATACATTCACTTAAGAGTTTTTGTCAAAATGTGTGCATCAGGACTGTTTATAGCTTGTACTGACAAATGTGGTCTGTGAATTTCGGAGGTACAGGCAGTGTTGTGTGTCGATTACAGTAGATAACAACCTCGATACTTATAACTGAAACATCTGAATTTTCCTTATGTACTCAGTGGATACCCAGAAGCAATAATGGTTTAATAGACCAGTTTGACAGAATCGTGGATTTCGATGAATGGGCCGTGGTATCGGGTCACACAAGTGAGATTTGTTTGCTTACAACAATAACAAGGTCATGGCATTTTTTGACTACACCTGTCCTCGTTCAGCCGAGGTAAACGCCCTCGATTTTTAAAGGTAGGCGTTTATGTCTGTTGGGCAGCCCAACCTACGTGTTGGATCGTGATGAATATCAATAATAATCAATTTTGCCGTGTGTAAAACCAACAGTACTTAATTTGTCCGGCGTTGGCCGTCGGTTGCATTCTTGTCTTTAAATTATTGTTAGTGTCAACGAATGAAACCGGTTTCAAGGCTTTATCTTTTTTTTTCCCAATACGGGTCATAGACCGACATTATATTTGCACTAATCGTTTCAGACTAACGAATTGGTTTCAGGGTCGGTTTTTTAAATGTTCCATATAGCCATGTTTAGGTGTGCTTCTGACTTTACAATTTGCTGATATTTGGAAAATGGATGTCAGTTTTTAGAATAATTTGGAACTGACTTGTTTTGTTTGTTAAAATAATTTTCAGAAGAGACAATAAATATTATTGGAGGAAATGAGAAAAATCTGGATCTAGGACATCTCTTCTGAAGCGAGCAGTAGTCATTGTTGAATTGGAAGAGCTAGCAATGCTTATAGGACAATAACACAAAAGTATTTTTATTTCGCGAAGTTTAGTGATCAGTACAAGTTTTTAAAGTTGGCTGTTTAGTTTCAATTCATTTTTGATGTTGAACTCGCATTTTACTTCATTAAATGGCAGAATGATTTTGCAGCGATGTCAAATCCGTGCAATGAGGCATTTGGTTTGACAGGTTTGGATGTGCGAAAAACATTTTTTTTTAAACGTACGTAGTCATATTTACTACTAATTCACGGTAAAAACAAATTTTACACAAGATTATTGTAGGTCCCATGATAGAATCTTGATTATACTTAAGCACTTACAAACATAACGATGTACTCCAGCATGATAGTTTTTCATACAAATTACCAATTTCGTTTCGTCACCAGTGTTACCGAACTACATCAACCTATCAGAATTTATATTTATAGCTGCTAAATCTAACAATGTAATATGCATTGTACAGCATAACCCCAACCCTAACCCTAATAACGCATTTTTTGACTTTCTTTTTAGGTTATTCAATATAACACGAAACCGTCTATCGTTCGCGAATATCAAAATGAAAACATTAGTGCATAACTGTATTATGTTTCTAAGATTTCGACAAAACACAGATAAACGAGGTCTTTGTGACTTATCATATATTTTAGGGAATACAGCGAGGAGGAGAAAAGGTCAATCGGAGGTTGTATTACATCATGTCGATATTCAGTATTCTCCACATGTCACATAGAAAAGTGCCATAGTAAGTAGTCTTGAACAACACACTTTATGTTAGGAACAACCTGCCATGACCGGAGGTATTTGGACAGTATGCCTACCTTCGATAAGTTCAAGACTAAAACGAGAACTAAAGACTTTAGGTAAATATTTTGACTGAATGATATTTGATGGTCAGATAATAAGTGTATTGACATCAAGGATATAGCTAAATCACCGCACATATATACTGTTAATATATACGCGTTATGTGTATATGCTGTAGATAATGCAATAAAAGACTGAAGTGTATGCTGTTATCCAAACAAGACATTCGTTCTGCCGAGGCCGGCGACTTGGTCACGTCTGGAACCTCCTGGTCCTGTTCATTAGAAGCCTAAATGTCGTGACACCTCTCCTGAACAAATCCGTATCTCTGTGTGGAACTTTAGCACCTATGTAATCATTGTTTGTTCTATGCTTTGTGTTCTATTTAACATTTAAGCATATTTTCCAGTTGTGTCTTCAATGTGTTCATCAGATGGCGTTCCAACGACACGCTCCAACTCTCCTATCTAATATAGAAAGATCATATATACTTCACTAATATTACATGGATATCAATATATCACTATCCATATGACATTTTCCTCCGCATGTCAACTCTCCCTACATGGTAACGTTCCTGGTGTTACCCTACATTTTAACGTTCCTGGTGCTACCCTGCATGGTAACGACCCTGGTGTTACCCTACATGATAACGTTCCTTGTGTTACCCTACATGGTAACGTTCCTTGTGTTACCCTACATGGTAACGTTCCTTGTGTTACCCTACATGGTAACGTTCCTGGTGTTACCCTACATTGTAACGTTCCTGGTGTTACCCTGCATGGAAACGTTCCTGGTATGACTTGTACAGGTATGACATTTACCTCCGCAGGTCAAGGTTCCCTGCATGGTAATGTTCCTGGTATGACTTGTACATGTATGAAATTTACCTCAGCAGGTCAAGGTTTCCTACATGGTAACGTTCCTGGTATGACTTGTACAGGTATGAAATTTACCTCCGCAGGTCAAGGTTTTCTGCATGGTAACGTTCCTGGTATGACTTGTACAGGTATGACATTTACCTCAGCAGGTCAATGCTCCATACATGGTAAAATTCCTTGTATGACTTGTACATGTATGACTTTTACAGGTATGACATTTACCTCCGAAGGTCAAGGCTCACTAGCTACTTGGTGACGTTCCTGGTATGACTTGTACAGGTATGACATTTACCTCCGAAGGTCAAGGCTCCCAACTTGGTGACGTTCCTTGTATGACTTGTACATGTATGACATTAGACTCGGCAGGTCAAGGCTCCATACATGGTTACGTTCCTGGTATGACTTGTACAGGTATGACATTTACCTCGGCAGGTCAAGGCTCCATACATGGTGACGTACCTGGTATGACTTGTACAGGTATGATATTTGCGTCTTAAGTGTGAAGACATTTCAATTGAATGTAATTGGTACATGTTACATTATCACTTTTCTGAATTCTTTGTGTCATTAAAACTTTTTTTAATAACCTCACAATTAATCAGCTGTTCACGTGGTCACATAACAGGATTGGTACTTAAATTAGCCTTCCCAGTGAGTATTGATGGGCACACGTTAAGTTATTTCGGTAAAACATTTGTATGGAGATGTCAAAAATCTAAACATATCAAGTTATCAATAATGTGTTTACGTACAATTTGTAGCAATGGAAACTAAGGAAAGATCGCGTAATTACATGTAAAATAAATACTCTGCAGTAGTATACATTTCTTGTAATGGAAATATCAACTTAAGACCACAAACCAACCGAGAGTAAATGACAGACCGCTGTTCAAGTAGAAATGTAAATCCTTTACTTAACAGTATTATAATAATATACTGTATATTCTACATTATATTGTAAAATACAGTTTCGTGGGACATTAAATTTCGTTCATTTCGTGGACAACAAAAAACCCCACTAAATTTGGTATGATATAGATAGGGGAAAATCAAAAAATCATCGAAATATAATGTAATTGAAACAGGCTAGTATAAGAAAACCACAGAACTTAAGCCCCACGAAAATGAATGATTTTACAGTATTGCACATCTTCTATATTATACAAGGTGGCTGATAGGATTATTAGATATCTGATAGATTTATGATAATCCTGATGGGTTTATGAGATATCTGATAGGTGTACGAGATATCTGATAGGTTCATGAGATATCTGATATGTTTATGTTATATTTGATAGGCTTATGATATATGTGATATGTTTATGAGATATCTGATAGGTTTATGAGATATCTGATAGGTTGTTGAGATATCTGATAGGTTAATGAGATATCTGATAGGTCTATGAGATATCTGATATGCTTGTGATATATCTGATATGTTTATGAGATATCTAATAGGTTTAAAAGATATCTGATATGTTTATAATATGTCTGATATGTTTACGAGATATCTAATAGGTTTATGATATATGTGATTGGTTTATGATATATCTGATACGTTTATGATATATCTAATAGGTTTATGAGATATGTGATAGGTTTATGAGATATCTGATAAGTTTATGATATATATGATAGGTTTATGAGATATCTGATAGGTGTATGAGATATCTGATAAGTTTATGATATATCTGATAAGTGTATGATATATATGATAATAGTGTATGAGATATCTGATAGGTTTATGAGATATATGATAGGTGTATGATATATCTGAAAGGTTTATGATATATCTGACGGATTTATGAGATATCTGATAGGTTTATGATACATCTGATAGGTTTATGAAATATTTGATAGGGTTATGAGATATATAATAGGTTTATGAGATATATGATAGATTTATGAGATATCCATAATGTGTAAGATATTCCATTACAGGAATTACTGATCTTATAAAAGAAATGTTATGAATTTGTTTTTAATTCTGCTTTATTTTTTTAGATTTCTGTATTTTTAAGATATCTCTGTTATATCATTGTAGATATCTAATATATCATTATAAGATATCTTTCAAAAGATATCATGGATATTATACAACATATCTGATATTGAACATGATATCCCATTAATAAAACTATATAAAATATAAGAAAACGAAAACAACAAGAAAATACCGCAGTGTCAATAAAACCAAAATTTGAAAAGTTGATGAAAGAATTGCAAAATATGTATGATTTAAAAGAGACATCTAAAAAATTCGAGGATAATCAAAACTGGTTTTCTAGGAGGTAAGCGCCTTTTGCTTCAGCGCAGGCACCCGAAATTTAAATCTATGTAATGTTCAAGAAATGTCATTTCCTCAAATTAAGACACAAGGCAGTGAAAATGAAACAACAATGCACAGCGATGAACATAGTCTCAATAACGTCGACATTCATATCTCTCGAACAAATATAATGTTTTCCGATAAGATAATGATGGTGACCATAAAACCTCCTATTATTTCCATCAACGTGCAATATATATATATCTCATCTACCCTTAGATGATGACGAGGGTTTAGCCTAGATAGGAGTACATTTTTCGCGGGCATGCCTACAATTTACTGGGGTATTTTTCCATCGAACTCGACAACAAATTCGCACTATATCATTGTTAAATCTATTGTCATCGCAAGCTATAATGTCGTTCAGCTTTCCTGGAAAAGAAAGCTTTAGTGACATCAGAACGAAGGCGTTCTTTAGATGTGGATGAGATGTGGTAAAAAATACGTTTTTTGGAGGAAAGAATGTTCGAGGTTACTCTTCTGCAGTCTGGGCTTGGGATTAGGTACAATAAGATGGCTGATGGATGAATTAACAACATATTTGTTAATTGCAACATTTAATTAGCCTGTAGATATATAAACATTGATTAAAACAAACAGGCAGTGAGCTCGACACAGTGTGAGTGGAGACAAAAAATTCAAAGATACAACAAGGTAGGATAAAAAAACAAATCGAAATAAAAAATAAATAAAAAAATACCCACAACATAATCTTAATTGTAATGTGGTAAACTGTAGTACAAAATAATTTAATGCATACTAACTATTCAAACCGAAGTAACCCATAATTTACGTCGTAGACCGCAATTCACTCTCGGAATGGTAGCCATTTGTAGTCGCCATGACTACATGTACCATTTTGACCCGAATTTAGCATGTTACTTTATTTCAACTGTAGCGTACACATATGATAGATTTACATGTACCAATGGTTCTACCAGAATATCGACTAACCTGTAATCAATATGGTAATCAAAGGTAAACACGAATGTGGCTATTGTGGTAACACTACATCAAATGTACACTGTTATGGATTAGAGTTTCAACAAAGCTTCTTAATACCATAATATATCAAGTGCTTTTGATCATTGTTATTATTATATATAAGTTTCTGACTTTAGCGTACGTTATAAATACCAAGGAGATTAATGACAGAAAACTTCAAGCTTTAAATGTATACCGATTCATAGAGGACAGCCGCCTGTCTGCACCCTGTGTGTGGGTTGGATAGGTTTATTTGGTCGATACAGAAACCGGGTACCCTGTTCTAAAAGCGCGGATGACCTTACACCGGGTGGGACGCTTCATTTGAACGATACAGAAAGTGAGTACTCTGTCCTGCAACAAAAGCTTGAATGACTAACGTGTGTCACTCACCTGTACACACCGCTTGCTTAATGAGCCATCTCCGATATGAATCACCACGTGACTTCATATAAAAACAATATATTTGGTGGTCGTTTTTCTTGTTTTTATATTGATAATAAAATTAAACCTTGATTATAGAAGATTATCATTAATACTAAGTTAATGTCAATCCAGAAATCCGATGATTATGAGCCATTATAAAAAGCCATTAACATTTCTGCGTGAACCTGTTTTACAGGTTCAGAATGTAATATCGACAATAGACAATTTAAAGTGATCTGAGAATTAGGTCAGCCTTCGAGAAATTGTGATCCGATTCTTTATGTCAACATTTCTATTTATATAACCGATTCGCCCTGTTGCCTGCCAGTGTTGACCAGTTTTCTGGTTTAGGTAGCGACAACCTGTGGAAGATTCCGGCTGGACAGAGCTTACCATCGAGAGTATAAGGTAGGTTAAATATTATTTTAAAGTAATTAACAACAAACGTGTGTGAAATTGTCTCAGTAAGACTTACACCTGGCCAAAATATCAGCTTTTTCTCGAAAAGATGCATGGTACATTTATAACGATTTTACCACGCCATTTTTACATACCAATTACAGAGGCCCAGGCGGTCGATATCGGCCAAGAATGTACTAAGCTTAACGTATACCTGTATAACAGAATACCTACTACACACACCTACGTACTTACATATTCAACATACCTGTCATTACAATGCATTATGGTAATGTGTATTTATAGTCTAGTGATAATATGATACAATATTATCTACATTCCACACACAATTGTTTGTTGTAATCGTTTATGCACCTCCTAACAGTTAACATACCATTAAACGATAGACCGTCTATAGATAATCGTATTCTCGTGCCTCTGATCACACCGTTAGGGACACTCACACTGGTTGATTTACACGAAAACGGTCAAATGTTTTCTATTTATTTTTCATACCTGTTTCTTGTTGCACATTTTTGCCATCAACTTACAAAATAAGAATGACGGATGTCGCCATATTCGAAGTCTAGAGATAAGCAGATTTTGCCGGTAAATAATAGTATTTTCCACGATAGTTTCGCCGATATTATCACATCCTTAATAGTTGTCTAGATTTTATTCACCCCTCCTTCCGAAAACCCCTAATAACTTAGGGAGCATATAGTCGTCGCTTTTGTCGTCCGTTTTCCTGTGTGTCTAAACCAGATGGCTACCAAATGAGAACGTTGGAGCAGTTATTCCTATTATAAACCAAATGCTGAATGGTGGCCAAGGGTGATAGAAGGTAGTTTATTAATTATGGGATAACTAGGTCAAAAGTCAAGGTCATTTGTTATAAATGGACGAAAAATTTGGGAAGATGTTGGTTTCTGGGTCTCAATATAGATAAATCAGATCTATACCTAACTTAAATAGCTGATGCGTTTTTAGAAGAGGAACATCTGGTTTGAGTTTGGAAATATTAGGTCAAATGTGAAGGTCACACTAGCTCAAAAAATTAAAATATTGTTGGAATGTTTATTTTTATATGTTATCTCTCGCACTGGACATAAGATTTAAACCAAACTTATACGGATATTGCCACATTCGATCTGGGGGGAAACAGGGTGATAAAGGAAGGTCAGGGCTATGGATTAACTACTGTCTGCATTACATTGTGTGTTCGTTTCTGGAAACTGAACAGATAATAAGTTTCCAGCACTATAAAAGGGCAAATGCTCTCTGATATCAGGAGCTTATTGTGAAGCATATGTCAGTATTATCGACATGTGTTCTTTTTCATCGTGTTAATGGTGTAACGAGACTTAGAAAACATTGTCGACTTACCAATCCTAAAACAATGTTTATTGGCGAGTAAAACATAGTAGTTTTCCCATTGAGATTTTTTGTATAGTGATTGTTTGACTGCCATTAAAGTTAACTGCATACGAGATAAATGTAATAACCTTGGCATTGTTTTATGTTTATATGATAATTATATATTTATATGCCTAATTTCCCCTTGGTTCATTTGTGTTGGTTTCTGTAAATGTGAAGCACTTTAATACATTTTAATACTCAATAACGTTATCATCACTTTCATAATTTCAAAATATTATACATGTATGTCGTACTTTTTTACTTAAAATTATAACATGTTATAAAATGAAATTTCATCTTGCATAAGTCTCGTTTGCCAGGGTTATATTCAGTATAACGATATGTTAAATTAGCTGACATTCGATGTATATCAATCCACAAGTTTTTGTGTTGTTTAAGAAAATATATTATCTGTTATCGAAAAAGCTTCCCCTAAATTTTATGTGCTCGCTATTTGGAATAGTTCAATAACACTGGCAATATATAGAGAAAATATCTTTGGATTAGAAAAAACAAAAAATGGTCAACTATTGAAAAATATATTTGGAATAGTACAACAAAAATAGCAATCTATAGAGGGAATATATTTGGAATAGTACAACAAAAAAAGCAATCTGTAGAGAAAATCTATTTGAAATAGTACAACAAAAATAGCAATCTATAGAGAAAATCTATTTGGAATAGTTCAACAAACATGGTCATCTACAGAGAAAATCTATTTGGTATAGTAAACAGAAAATAGCGATCTGTAGATTTAAGGTATTTGGATTAGGACGACACAAGGTCACCAACATTAGGGAAACGACTTTTGGATATACGTATACCGTGACTATATATTCATTAACGGTAACCCTAAGTGAAATACCAGTGATCTGTAATCTACTTAGAGGGTCCGATGAACATAATCTCGTTAGACTTATGGTGCGAACAATATGTAATGTTAATAAATGGAATGTTAGATGCATAAATGCCGATGAGATATAAAATTTGTGTGTTCTTATCATGGTGCTCCACTGAAGTTATAATTGCATGAATGAGTGAAAACAATATATAAAGGGTCCCATTTTATTGTAATCCATCAATGAATACAGATTAGGTAAAACAAGAAAGCCAATTCAAAAATCCACATAATTTCTTCAATATTTTGTGTGTGTTTTTTATATTTGATTTCATTAATTCATTAAATCAATATTTATTCATTTATGTTTTTCTCTAAAGCAGTCTTATTGCATTGTCTAAGATCTAGAGACGAGTAGCTTTGACGATAAAATCGCTTAAAAGGTCGTTATTTACGTCAACAAACTGATATATTATCAACTTAGAAACGTCCTTAATAATGTAATATTTTAATCTCACGTACATGGATTGTGGTAGATTATTTACACGTACCTAACACACGACCACTGAGATTGATTTGACCTATAATAGTGGACAATATAATCTAAAGGTCAAATACTCCAACTTATGGTAACAAAAGAGGACATATTGACCAAGGAACAAATTAAATGTCGACAAAAAAAAACTGCCACCGTTCTGGGTTGTGACCTAGAGGTCCCTTGGCGAAATTCTAGTAAGCGCTTTACAAAAACAAAATTTAATAAAAACTAATTTTAAACTTTTTAAAATTGTAGTTGCTATTCCAGTGTTGTACTGTTCATGCAAGATTGAAATAGATAAGGAGAATAATTGAAATATAGTGTGTTTTTCACATATGGTGACTACGAGACTCATTGTTACAGCGCATTGACCTTGCAATGAAACACTCATGAATATGGCGTCTATATAGACATTGATGTTGCTGGCTTGATGCTTGTAACTAAACACGAATCATTTCAGTCTTTATATTGTGATTGATAGACTACCGGAAACGCTTTCTGTGTTTATGTAAACTTTCCCTAGTGTCATTAAGATACGTTGATACAATGTCGATAGATACGTATTTAACACGTATTCAGTAGACTAGTATTTCGTAATCAGGTGGATATACCTACAGGTGATCCTGAATTATGTGTGTAGGCGTTAATTGCCGTGTTAATCTATAGAGAAAATATATTTGGAAAAGTAAAACATAAAAGTCCATTTATATATTTTGGAAAGTACAACAAAACTGGCCATCTATTGAAAAAAAAATTGAAATTGTACAACAAAACTGGCAATCTATTGAGAAAATCTATTTGGAATAGTACAACAAAACTGTGATCAAGGATACTGTTACCCATCTTTGAAAAGTGCATTATTATTAATTGACTGACAAAGCAATAGCAATTTCACTGTAGTATACACAAAAAGAACGAGCTTTTTATTGTGGAAATAAAACGTTTAATCCTGTGCTAAAAACAGATTATTCTTACACAGAATGTTATAAGCTATATGTTTATGGAACTAATAAAACGACATTTTAAATAACTTGATGCAGTATGAATGTATAGACTGACTCATAAATTGATATTTCACTATAAAATAAAACAATGTTAGCTTTTTATTGTGGAAATAAAATGTTTATCCCGTGGTAAAAACAGATCATTCTTATACAGAATGATAAGCTATATATTTTAAACGTAATCACAAACAACTTGATGCTATGTTGATAGATACACATTTTACACGTAAGCAGTAGACCAGTATTTCGAAATCAGGCGGAAAAACATACAAGTGACACTGAATCATGTGTGTAGGCGTTAATGGCCGTGTTAAAAGTGTGCTGTCTCTGTATGTACACTTAGATGTTCAACTCACAATCCAGCTCACGGTAGGTAGTCAAATCTTTATCTATATGTTATAGGATTATACTTTTTTTTTAAATATTAATTTCCTAATAGTGTATGTAGCTATACTACTATATGCAACGATTTACTCTACTTGTTTTATTTGTAGGGTTTGACTAGATGTTAACACGAACACCTATACAATCCTTGTATAAAAGTATTAAAAACAAATATGATTATTATTTCTTAAGTTGATCGTGTTTCTATCATTTTTATTATTTAGCTTTAGATTACATTACCATGACATTTCTTTTCATTTGTCGTTGATGCATTTGAAGCTCATTATCTCCGTAATGAGATGAAAAAGCTAATGATATTCGAAAGGTGGTGTTTCTCATTTATATGTGCATGTAAGTGATTACCGTTTTCTGACTTCGCAATCATTAGTTAATTTCTGTAATCAAGATAAATTGGATTTTCTGGTTCGGACAACGGGACCCCGGCTTTGCATGTAACTACACGCATGTACATGTGTTTTAGGTATACTTGTTTTTGGATATATGTTTCAGATTACAAAATTAATGACAAATAAGTCATGTGTGTAAATTTGCAGTTGCTGTGTAACATAAGTGTTTCCGAACGTGGTTTGTATGCAAAACATTAGAGATATTGGTTATCAATGTTTAACATATACATGAAATCATATGGGAACAGTTAAGGACATAAGAAATAAGACATTCTTTTGAATATGAAAAAGGGTTTAAATTTCGCCCAAAATATTCTTATCTTCCCTACACGAAGTGCAGATTTTGAAATGTTCTCTTATGCATTTTATTTAACAACAGATATTGGTCAAATGAATTTAACAACATCTGTTTTTATTTATTGAAAACAAGCCAGGTGCGAACAGATTTGGAGAGTTAACATGAACTGGCTTTTACACAAAGTAGTGATATATATATATAAGTACAAGTTTACAAATATTGATTTTATAAATCATACACAGGCCGTTTGACATATTCACAAGTGATTTTCTTTGTTAAATGGTTTTACAGGCAAGTTAATATCTTATTTAGGTGGTTTAAAACACAAGTTTATAACGTCGTTAGGTGGTTTTCCAGTCAAGTGAACTTCGTCGTTAGGTGGTTTTCCAGTCAAGTGAACTTCGTCGTTAGGTGGTTTTCCAAACAAGTGAACTTCGTCGTTAAGTGGTTGTCGAAAAAAGTGAACTTCGTCGTTAGGTGGTTCAACACAAAAGTTAATTTTTAGTTAGGTGGTTTAACTCAAAAGTTAGTTTTGGATCTCGATACAAATATCTATTTCAAATATCAACTTTATAATGATTGAGTGCAGGATTTTATCGGGTTTTATCATAGACTTCAATAGTAAATACTATCGAAACATTTTTTGTATAATTTCTAGTACTTCTGGGGATAACTGCATCGTGGGCCACATCTTTACTGAAGGGTTCAAAAAATATAAGAACACTTTTTCAGTGTCTGATAAAAAGTTATTGATAATTTAAGTACTGTTAGTATATCACGATACAGGCAAACAAAACAATTCTATGCGATACACACAAAAGTATCGCGATACGATACGATATATCGTAGCAACCCTATTTTACAAACAGGTTTATTTCCCCGTTAGGTGGTTTGATGGTTTAACAAAGATGTGGATTTCTTGTTTTACCACACAATTTTGTCGTAGTTAGAATTTTTTCATATATAAAAGGTGAATTTCTTAGTTTGGTGGGTGTTTTTTTTTTACAAATAGATGGGTTTTATTGTTTGGTGGTTTTACAGACATAAATTTCGTAGTTAGGTTTCTTTCTCAAACAAACTAATTTCGGAGTTAGGTGGATTTAAAAAGAATGAATTTCACAATTCGCTTGTTTTTGTTTAGTTTTGGTCTTTTAAAACAAATAAGCGGATTTCGTATAGGTGATTTTTTTTTACACAAAAGTGAATTTCGTAGCTACAATGTAGGTGGCCCTTACAGAGAATGAATTTCGTAGTTACATGCAGGTGGCGTACAAATAGATGAATTCCATTGTTATATGTGGTTTTTACAAACAAATGATTTTTTTCGTTGTTACATGTAGATGGTTTTACAAACAAGTGCATTTTGTAGTTAGGAGATTTTTTTACAAACAAATGACATTGGTAGTTAGGTAGTTTTTTTAATTACAAACAAATGACTTTGGTAGTTAGGCGTTTTATCACAACGAAAATGGATTTGATTGTTTACGTGGTTTTACACACATAGCAGCATGTTTTTTATCCTCTCATAAGTGAAGTGATACATGTGTATAGGCGTGTATTGCCTCTTAAAATTATTACAACCCGGTGCTATACCCACTTAGCCCCTTCCTCTCACGATAATTCGTGAAAACTTTATACAAAATTATCGTATGTTACTGTTTGATTCGTGTTACGGTACAAAGGTGACATGCAAATCTATATTTAGATATATAATGACATATATAATGTCTTTATTTAGGTGTGTAATGGCATTATTTTTATTTATTATGGCGTTTTTTCCTAATATCGTTTTCGCATGTTAATAGCTTTATGAAACTGTATAGAATCTTGTTTGTATCCGTTTTATAATATGACTGAATAGACTTTGATGTATAGTTTTAATATAATCTTGTTAATATGTGCAGACTTCTCCGAAACATTCCATGGCTTTAGGTCATTTGACCATTACATTCATTTTGATTCGTGTCGGATGTATTAAGACCTTCTTTTCTGATGAAGACATCCGCGGCATTTGATACTTGAAAATCATTTTGCACTTTGATAGAAGTGATTCGAGTTGTTGACTTTGATTAACTCATTTATTACTATAATATACACAAAAAAACCTTGTACTGATGATATCCACAAAATTGTTTCTATTTTTAATTAGATTATTCTTGAAAATATTTAACTGATTCGGACAAATGAGGTTCAAGTTTTCAAAGAACAAAGAGAAGATGAGTTGGTGTTACGATATATGTCAAATCACCTCTTGTTCATACACGTAAAAATGGTTGTCAATCGCCTCGAGCAGGTTTTTGAATACTTTATATATGTTTATCGATGTCTTTACCAATAACTTTCTTAATCTGATCTTGTATTGACACAAGTTCTGGTGTATTTAATATGGTGCTTCACACGTACTAGTTGCATAGTCAGAAAAAATAATTAAACTGCACTTGATACATGCACAATTATGCTTTCTTTCATTAGATTATCCGGTTTAAATACAATACCTATCGAAGACTATGCATTATCTCATATACATGTATGTGAGATAATTTACGTTTGGTGGTTTAAAAACACAAGTTTAAAATGTATTTAGTCAAATTAAAGAGTTATATCATACGTATCATGCAATCTCTCATTAAAATATATATTCTTCCCTTTTGATTTTGTCGAGGATGTATCTTGCAAACACTGAGAGCTGAAAACAAGAAGGCTATATACTTAAACCTTTGGATAAATTTACGCTAGTGTACAATAATTGTGCTTATAACTGGATATCAAACGCAGAAATAAAATACATGTATGCTAAGAAATGCAAATTTGGTCCTGGCCTCCAATATGGTTCTTACGGCGCCTTATCTCTGACGTTTTTCGGTCAAGATACAATAACAAAATATCTAGAATAGCATACATATGAACAAGAAACATTAGCTATTGTCAGCTATGTTTGATCCAAACATATGCATGGAACACAATAAAACATTTATCATATCACATGAAACAGCATACTAGTAATCACAGATAATGTATTCATAAATAACTTTAAATCCTATCAAAATGGAAGAAATAACGTATCATATCTCAAGTTTCTTAGTGATCCGGAATCCCCTACCTATGGAGGCCCACCAGACAAGACACTTAAGGTACATTTCATAATGAGAACAGAGTTGATATGCAATTAAAGTTAAAAAATAAACAAAATGCAGATAAGTAATATTAAGAAAAAGATACTCAAGAAGAAATAATATAAAAATGAACACTTGCATATCACACAAGCATGAATTACGACTAAAGTTTAAATCACTGTAGAGAAGAGTATAGTGCTAATTAAGCACAGAGTAACAACTGACAGAATGTACACTAATACAGTGTGAATTTAAAGGCGGTACTGAAATCGATGCTATCAATAAAAGAATAAATAACAAGAGGCCCAGAGGGCCTGTATTGCTCACCTGAATATTTAAGCAGTCATAACAAATTATTCTCATTAAATATTATATTGCAGTACAAATATTTCCCTCGCAAACTTTGTCATCTCCATCTGTGGAAACTCCCTGCCAACTATTATTATAAGATTCTATGCTTTTTTATTCTTCTTTAGACCGCTGCGACCCTGAAAGAAAGTCAAGATCATTTTCATTCTCAAACTTTGTTGGGCTCTATCCCAGGAAGTCAGAAGGCGCATATTATAATGTTATACCTTTCGATTATTCAGAAGATGTCATTTGATGTTTTTGACATATTTGACCCCTGTGACCTTAAAAGAAGGTCAAGGTCATTTTTATTCTTAATCTTTGCCGAGCTCTATCTCAGAAAACCATCAGCCAAATATGAAGATTCTATACCTTTTAGTTCTTCAAGAGAAGTCGTTAAAAGAGTTTGACATACTTGACCACTGTGACCTTGAAAGAAATCAGGGTCATTTTCATTTTCAAACTTTGTTGGGCTCTTTCCCAGGAAGTCACCAGCCAAATATAAAGATTCTATACCTTTCAGTTCTTCAGAAGAAGTCATTTGAAGCGTTTGACACATTTGACCCCTGTGACCCTGAAAGTAGGTCAAGATCATTTTCGTTCTCAAACGTTTAGGAACCATCCAAGGAAGCCACCAGCCAAATAGGAAGATTATATACCTTTAGTTCTTCAGAAGAAGTCGTTTTAAGTTTTTGACATATTTGACCCCTGTGACCTTGAAAGTGGGTCAAGGTCATTTTCGTTCTCAAACTTTGTCGAGCTTCTACCAACAAAGCTTTCAGCCAAATATCATGACTCTAGGCCTGTCCGTTCTTCAGGAGTAGTTGTTTAAAGAAAAAGTTGACGGACGAGTATGGACGACGGACGACGGACACCGAACCATGACATAAGCTCACTTGCCCTTCGGGCAGGTGAGCTAAAAATGAAAGGACACATGTTTCGTTCAAAAGTAACCTGGTTAGATGTGGCCGAAAAACCATCAAAAAATTTTGTAATTGAGAAACTTATAATTGTGTATACAAAACTATAATTAAAATTGAAAAAGATAATGATTGAGTTTCTAGATCCATCTAACATTATTGAGGTGTCATCTGTAAACTGTGAGAATTTAAAATCCATGCCTTTAAAATGTGTAATTGATCATTCTTATACCCAAGATATATCAATTAAAAAAAATCCACGCAAAAGAATTTAAAATATTCACATGTATAGCCATCAAAACACTTGGAATTTTCTACTCTTCGGAATTCATTGGGGAGACTGTTCCATACCACAGTGTTTATCTCTACAATATTTTCGTTCCTGATGTAAAAGTTTGATATCTTTATATTTACAATGTTCAGGGGGCTATTTAGTCATACAACACCATTAAGATCGATTTGATACTAATATATGGATTTCCTAACGAAAGTTAACACAGCTGATAATGACCTGAAACCAACGTCCAGTGTGGTCGGTGTTATCTTTGGGAAAGCCGGTGATAAATATAGCTACGACCGATATAGCGGAATATCCAGGCCTTTCAGCGAGACGTAAGCATGTACAGTATGTCGACACTGTCGACCGACATGGACACGTTACACATTCTTGCTGCTTTGAATTTACACAATACATCGCAAGCAAGAATTATAAGTATTTCATATGTAAATTTAATGAGATATTTCTGGTCACAGTTGTATTTTAATGGGGGGAAAAAGTTTAAATACAGTATGCACGCAACAGGGTATCGCGGGGAGAATTTCAACCCGTATAAAGTACCATATCGGTAGCTTAAATTTAAAATAAATTACTTATTCATAATGATGATGTAGAGATGTTGTTTGGATGATGCTATAATATTGATTCAGAACAAATGCCGGTACTTATTTTCTGAAGAAGTTAGATGAACAAAGAATTTACCTTCGAATTCTCCACGGCTGGAAATACTGATTTCACAGACAGGTACCACTAAAACGTACGGTTGCACAGCTAAGGATTTCTTCATTACTGAACAGGAAAGCCAAGAAAACATTGTCTCTTGTCAATTTCACGACATGTATTGTTCATAAGGAGTATCAGACTATATTTTTATGAATAGTTTTGTAACTAGATTATAAAAAAACTGACTTCACTAAATTGTCCCTTTAAAGCTATACTCAGGAGACACTTTGTGTATGATTTTAACAAATCTTACAACTCAAGTCTTTCAGGCGCCTCACATGTAGCCTTTTGCTATTGGCAATAATCATGCCTGAAGGATGAGTAGTGCTCATAATGTATAAACCTAAAAACTATTTCTTTTATCTTTTCCATCTGTCTTACACTTTTCAGTGAACAGAAATGCCAGACTAAGAGATAACAGTTCAAATTTAAAACAGTAAAGGAGTTATGAATCTAAATTCTAACATGTTAAGTTAAAAAAAAACCTCCCAACTCGCTTCAGAAAAGATAGTTGTCGCGATGGTCTTCTACAGATTTCTGATATGGGTACCTCATTATCAGAAACACGATCTGTCTCGTCTATACTAATAGACTGACTAGCATATACTAGCGTTTCCCTTCACAAATCACCTAGAATTTTTCAGAATTTGCGCTAAATTGGTTTAATTAAAACCAGTCTATTAATTTTTTACAGTCATTTCCAATATTGATTTTTAAGTACTTACATTTTAATCGTCTGCATGTTTATAAAGTTGAGACGACTGCACATATACAGTGTATCTTGTATCTTTAATTAAAACCTCATATCCTGAAACTGACAGGAGACGAGGTACTTGCCACAGGACATGTGCTCTCCCAGAGTTAATAGATACATATCCGGTTATTGTGGTGGGAGTGCATCTCCTCTGTGTGATCCCTCCTCGGTTCTTTATGTGGTCTTTTCTACCGACATTAAGTTATGATTTCCCCACGTGTATTGACGTTGTAGATTGTTCCTGTCAAACGTTATACATTTGATATTTCGTATCCATACATAATACATATACATACGTATATTGGATATCTTATAAAATCCGAAATTACATGAGATATCTTATTTGTTTTTCAGATACATGAACTACTTTTAAAACTTACTGAAAAATATTCCTTAATACAGAAAGGATAAAACATTCAATCGAATTCTATCAGTGCGAAACAATCTCCTATAAAAGATCAAAAATGATAGAGGATGGGCGTGCCCTGCGCAAGGGCGGACCTGTGTTGCATACAAGTAAAAATATTAAAACGTTGCAATCTATTTATTTTAGTGTAATGTGTAAAATGGAAAGTTTTGATTGGACTAACTGGAAACACATGTTTTTGTTTGCCACTCGTACGAGAAAAGAGATGGGCAAAATTATCTGCTTCCAGATCACGGTTTGTTGACTACATTATTAGTGAGACGTGTTGATTGCGTAGTTACCGACATTATAATGCATTACCTGGTAGCAGGAAAATATGAATATTTGTTTCCTGAAATATAATAAATAACAATAAACTTTCTCTATATCAGGGCAAATGATTCACCATGCTGAATAGGAAGCAACTTGACTTACTTTTTCCTGTACAATTTCATATATAAATATATGAAATGAGATAAACTCACTGACTAGGGGACTTTGCGTTATCCGTGCTTGTATATTTGTTTTGCTTGTGGCCTTGATTTCTGATGTCACTTGTGTTATTTTCAGCTATTTTACCTCATAGCAAGAGAAAAAATCCACAGGAAGACACGATGGAAAACCCACCAACATACGAAGGAAACACTGGCGCTGGGGCATCATACCAGGACCCATCTTTTGGTGGAAAAGAGCCGATCCCAGTCAGCACCAGGGACGTAGAAATGAATGGTAAGAGTTATAGCAAGGCGTTGTCATAATATTTCAAGTAAAATCGTTGAATATATTGGATCAAAATATACTTCAATTTCAAACTTCCGTATAACCTGGCTGAAATCAATACGTTACATTAAAATTATATTTTACTGTTATCTGGCTGACATCAATATGTTACATGAATATTATATTTTACTGTTATCTGGCTGACATCAATATGTTACATTATTATTATATTTTACTGTTATCTGGCTGACATCAATACGCTACATGATTATTATATTTTACTGTTACCTGACTGACATATTATAGTTAATTTTACCTGGCTGACATCAATACGTTACATGAATATTATGTTTTACTGTTATCTGGCTTACATCAATTTGTTACATGAATATTATATTTTACTGTTACCTGACTGACATATTATAGTTAATTGTTACCTGGCTGACATCAATACGTTACATGAATTTTATGTTTTATTGTTACCTGGCTGACATCAATATGTTACATGAATTGTATGTTTTAATGTTACCTGGCTGACATCAATATGTTACATGAATTGTATATTTTACTGTTACCTGACTGACATCACTAAAGTACATGAATAGTATATTTTACTGTTACCTGGCTGACATCACTATGTTACATGAATATTTTATATTACTTCTGCGGATAATTGTATATGGAATACTGATATACTGCAAATAGAGAATAGTGTTATTTTTGCCTATGAATAATATAAACGTCCTGTAAATCAATAAGAAACTGAGCAATACCTCCTTCTAATGAACATTTACTCAAACTGAAAAAAGTTATATTACATGCATATTTTGTTTTCCATAGCCTCACCACCAACTTATGATTCCTTATTTGGGAAACTGAAAGCAGCAAATGCAAACTCAGAAAATAAGGTCGGCTTCGCCAAATCGGCTATGGCTATCATATGTGGCTCAGGTATGTATGATCTTTTTTTTTTTTTTTTTTTACTTATCATCATCATAATCGGTCGTCGTCCATCCCTCTTGTTATCGCTATTTCTCAAGAAGATCTTTCAAATGAACAAGACGGCGGCCAGGCAGCCATCTTATATTTTGACGTCTCAGGATTGCCATCGTTAGTTCTGTTCTTAAGAGTTACTTGACAGATATTTGTCGAATTTCATATGAAGGTTCCACTTGATCCATTTAAAGTAGATGCTGGGTCTTGTACAAGTAATTCTTCATTTTCTGTAGTTTTATATATATCTTTTTTCGAGCTTCAAATCCCTTATTCCGAATAAAAAATGAGTGCCTGCCAGAAACAGAAAAGTAATTTGGTTTATATATTTTACACGAATCTATATTAGTTAATTACTTAAAAGACGTCTTAATCTTCAACGAACACTGTAAAAGCAAACTTTACCAAGTTCTCATCAAAAGTTATCACAAGATGCATTCCGTTGACAATACTATCAATCCATTCGGTAAGAGAAAAATAGAGCAAATGCATACAACCAAAGAAGACCTTACAATGGTGGGCGCCAAGATCCCTCTTTGGTTGATGGTTTTGTGTTCTGATGTTTATCTTAGGTGACTGGAGAGGAAGACATTCTCAGTTTAGAGATTATGTATATATTATGAAAATCCAATAGATTATGTTTCGCGACAAATCTCTTGGATATGCTTTTCTTAAATCATATGAACGTGTTTAACACCATGCTAATGATGCTGATTATAGATATTTATCATATCCTAAAATCCGTGTTTATTTACTATAATTCTTACAATGTTTTTTTTTTTATAATTTTTAATATTTACAATTGTTTAATAAACTTAACGTGCAAATATCATAGCTGAAATATCATTTTTTGTTTCAGTTATTTTCATCATATGCATCGGGTTCGCCCTGGCAATACCCATAGCAGAAATAGCCATCGGTAAGTGAGAAATATCCGTTTTGTTTTACCCAAAATTCTTTACCATGTAAGCATTTTGTTCCCTTTGACAAGATGAATTATGCATTGTTCGTTTCCATCAACACTCCTTGACAATCAATATTACATGTGGACAAGTTACATTTTACAAGGCATGACTGTATTGATTTTGGTAAAAATCAAACACACACAAAAAATAAATCTTTTTAAAAATAAATCAGAACTTGAAACATTGGAAAACCTCCTTTTTTACAATTTTGAACAGATAAACCAGTAAGTATTCAAAACAAAACTGGAACTACAAAACAATGTTCTCTTCTCCATTCTGCTGAAAAAATAAAAAATCAACAAAAGCGTTAATAAAATGGACATTCGAACTCAAAATCGATAAAATTATCACAAAATAAGAACAAGGGAATTAATCGCTTTAGAAATTTCTCCAGTATTTAAAGATGATACAACAAATGTTTCAAATATGTCACATCACATCATAACCTATAAATTGTCAATATTTCACCATTCGTATTTGTAAGATACATTTTATATGTTCACTTGCAAACAACTAATGCTTTAGTAAAAACGATTGAGGCGCTTTATATAACTGCTCTGACAGGGTGAATGACGCGAATGTAAACGAACATATATAACAACGACAGACGTACCATTTTCGGTGTGGAAAGGGCGGCCTCTTGAACACAATTCGCTATATGCCTTTTACTTTTGTAATATTCATATAAATGATATAATTTATGAAATATTTTAGAAGAAAAGTATTCGGATGATATAATACTTTCTATGTATTGACCTTTTAAGTATGTTAACGGGTGTACATCATGGAAAGTGGGTGATTAAGCTAGTTCAACCTCCATTACGTTAAGGACATGCTCGATATCTAGGGGTTACGCTCACGTACGCTCTCTGCATTCCTTGAATATGTCATAGCAATATTAAAGGCACAAAGATAGCTGTTTGATTGGTCTCAGGTAAAAAAACCTGACCAATTGCAAGGCTGATACCTGTCCTTTGAAGATTACAAAGGAGCGACACCCGACTTCAAAGTCAGTCAAATTTTACCGTTATGCGCCCGCGAGATTCTTTTGATGAACATCAAATGATCGAACTAGTTTTCTTGTCTCATCAACAAGGTGGTGTATACTGAGCCTTCAATTTTGCTATGATATATTCCAGGGGTACAGAGAGCGTAAGTGAGCATAACCCCTGGATATCGAGGATGCGTTCAGGAATGTTATAACTAATATAATGATATACATGTACATATACTCATATCACTTTCAACTGTGTCATAGATTCAATCGTCCATCGCACTTCCTATCGCCTTTTAGTAACATAGACAATTTGATAATGTTCTCTCTTATATTATTTTTTTATTTTTTTTATTTTGATAAATCACTATAACGTATTTTAAATTCTCTATGGCACTTTCAATGTTGTAAATTCGTAAATCAACATAACATATAAATAACATTTAAGTTTTGAGCAACGAACGATTTAACAAGAACCAAATTTTCATGACGGTATCAAGTGTGGTGAAACAACCGCTTATCCTTCAGGAACACCTGGTTGTGTACATTTTTTGTTATTGAGTGGCACCATGATGCTTTTTCTCTTTCATACCAAGCCTTTTTAATTATTTGCAGCAGAGATTTAAACAACTTTGATTTTTTATTTTCACATTATATTTTGATGCTGTTAAATTCCATTATTTTTTACCTTTTGCGAATAAGACCGAAAATTGTGTGCAAGTACTATGTAAGAAATCTATTCAAAGCAGTTGTACGATTCAATTTAAAACAAACGTTCGTCACTATAAATGATCAATTTTACTCTTAATAAGCTTGATTATCTAGATCTGTTAATTATCAACATACCTACTCGACAGGTGCGTCCTACCTTCACGACTGTCCAGCACAGCGATTGATACCTATCTACCTGATAGTGGCAGGCGTGTTCGGCACTCTCAAAGGACTCGGACTTATGGGCCAGAGCGTCAAATCGAGGAAAGAACAGACCGATGGCGCAGAGGCTGAAAACAATAAGACGACAAATCCCTTTGACAGCATTCTCAATCTCTTTTTGTTCGCGTGGTTTATTTGTGGTAAGTTATCTCCCTTTGTGAGTGTAGATTTACAAGTGTAAACCTATAGATGCAACGCCCGGACTTTATTAATTTTTCTTGTATTATTGCAGTAAAGAAAGAACCACCGTTATGTTTGTAATACTATAATTCTTGTTTGATAGAAAGTTTTTTCCAGATTATAATTCAATTATATGACGGTTACATCTTAATAAAACCGTTGTCCTTTTTCTGTGAAGTTTAATCGTTCTAGAGCTTTGAAAAAATCTAAAACTAATTTTGAAACTTTAATTGTTCGATTTCGAATCAATGACAGTTTCTGTCCAGTTTTATCTATAATTCCACATACCGAGGATTAGCACATATACAATGTATATATAAGCTATGCAATACAGTACCGTTGTACATTGCTTTGTAATTAGATAAACCACCGGCGTGTCTAATTGACAGTGTTCTGTTCTCATTACAATGTAAATAAATCTTCCTTTTTTTCATGCATGAAAAGTTTCCTGCCTTTTGTGACATAGGAAGTTTCTTTCTCACAGGAAATGTATGGGTGTATGGATTGAAAGATGAATGGGTGTCCTCGCCTACTACCGCTGGGAACTACTGTCACCCGACACTTTACTACTTCTCATTCTGGATCATAACCCTTGCTTACATCATGATGGGTGTCGGTTGTCTCTTCGGCTGTCTCATCACTGTCATCATCTGCTGTTTTGCTGCTAAGGGTGGTGGCGAATAAATTCACGTGACATGATGGTCCATATTTCAGGCACAGTTGTTCGGCTCAAGTAACTAGATTGTGAAACAACGGAATAACTCGGAATTATATATACAAATTGACAGGACAGTCAAACCGCTGGAATAGCCGGATTATAGGGACAAGAAAATCAATGGAACATCTAGATAATAAGGAAACCCATGTCAGTTGAACTGCCGGATTACTTTGTCAACTAGATAAGCGGGACAGCCGACTAAGTGTTGGAGAAATAAGGAAGCTTGATCGCATAGTTCACACAACAAAGACGTTCTGCGAAAAAAACCTCAGTTAAAAATCTTTTAAATGCATAGTTGTTTTTTGTTACATTGCCAAAAAAGGCAGAGGAGAAAGACAATGATTATTGACTTGATGTTCTAGAGATAACTCTCCATGAACAAAATGGGTTAGTGTACAATCATGAGCGTTGATATTACTCGCGCCATAACAGTTTAAGTAGCAGCATTATTCATACACAAGCGATTATTGAAGCCTAGGGTAAACATGTAATTAATGGTTAAACAATAATATGCTCGTTTCATTACCAAAGCAATGGAAACATGGTTGTGTTAGTACATTTATATATGCTAGTTAAATGTTACTTCTTAAGAGGTAACGGTCAACTCCTTTGACCAAATCACCGGTTAGCACAAACGAATGTAAGCCATAATTAAAGAAACTCTAAATTGAATCACAAAGTAATCTTTGGATGCTGTTTTTAAAGATTGCAATGTGTACATGATGACATACATTGGTATATGTAATTATTCCCCATTACGATAAGGTGTTCGTGTATCACCAATCAATAACATGTACATGGCCATATAATGACGCACCATAATACAGTATATGCTTTATATTTATAGTAAATGACAACTCAATAGTTCGTTTATATAGAATAGTGCACACTAATACAGTATATATTTTGTATTTATAGTAAATGACAACTCAATAGTTCGTTTAGATAGAATAGTGCACAATAATACAGTATATGTTTTGTATTTATAGTAAATGACAACTCAATAGATATATACTACTTCACATTAGCTATAGGAGATGTATAACATAGATTTAGCTACTGAAGGAGGTTAGATACATGTACATAAGAGTGGTCACTAGGAAACCTTACTTGTTTCAAAGTTACATATATCGAGATGACCCGAAGCGATGTTATTCTATGTGAAAAAAATAAGCACCTGTCACATATCGTTCAATGTTTTTTCAATGCTTACATAATAAGAACATTTAAAACTAATTTTACAGTTTGAATCTCTCGAACACGTTATACACGCTACAGCAGTTGAGTCAAGGAAGAAAACATCGCGAGAAAAGTTTGGCATGATCTTTTGTTTCGCTTGGATTTGAAACTTTTGAAACTTTTATCCAAATATAAAAGCTTGAAAGTAGTTCTTTTCTCGCTACTCATTTAACTTCCAAAAATATCTCCCTCGTGAAGGGCAAGGACAAAGGTCGAATTCACGGTGTTCACTGTATTTATACATGCGCCTCAATTTCATATCTAACTTTCAGCTCAGATTTCTATTCATAAACTTAAAAATCACCATATAGACATATCATACGCAATTGTATTGATACTGAATTGTGGAATAAAATTGAAGTGTTTGTTAAAAGTACTACTTTGTTTGCCAATCAGCACGCGACAACACGCTGTTTCAACTATTGAACGAATTTGTGTGGAATGTCGTGGAATAAGGCGGGAATTTTAATTTTAAATATAGACTGTAAGTTAAAAAAGAACATAAGAGGCAGAGAAAACGTGAATATAAGTATTGAACTATTTTGTATGGTATTTATGATCTATTTGAATGACACAGCTTTGCAAGCAAACAAATCATAATGCGCGCACGCATTATGTTGTTTGCTTGTAAAGCTGTGTCATTCAAATAAATCATAAATACCATACAAAAACAGTTCAATGCTTAATTAACATACTCATTAGCTACTTTATGCATTTGATGTTTATATACTCTTGCTTAAATATTTTCTAGACATGTATGTCATAATGTGTTTGAATATCTATACACGAAGAGTCATTAATCGCAGAATCAAAATTACTATATATGTATGCTTTTATAGATTTTCATTAATCTCATTATTAAATTCTTTTCTTCATTTTTCTATTGTTGACTATGTGCCATTTTTCTGTATCTACTTAGAAATAGACTCAAAATTTAAAATTTTATAGCTTTGATAGTATTATTTTCTTTGTTCTTTCAATTTTCTAAATTTTGATCATCTCTATTTTAACAAATAATTTAGACATTAAAGGGGAAACATCTGGTGTGAAAATAAAACTTTGAGTTTCTATTGTAACAAGCTACAGAACCTTTTAAGTAGAATCCCTGGTCAGATTTGCTATCAAAGCAAACTACAAAAACATTTCAATCAGTAAATAAATACACAATATCCTGCATTTGATAAAGCCTGCTCATAGAAACAATCGGAGTCTCACAAACAAAATATTCCCTCCGTTCTGTTCTATATTTGGAAAGATACTTCTCTATGCAGAAAAAGGCCGTTGACGAATCATTTGTGTAAACCACACAACTACATTGTTAGGGAGTTAAACCCGGCATTGGGTCCATTGGGTTAAGATCTAGAGCAGCATGCTGCTGAAGGAGATACGTGTACTCAAGGTGCCCCACTAGTAATACAAAGGACAAAATGCTTATTAAAACAAATCGAAAATATCAGATAGGCATTCCCCCCAAAAATAAAACATAGTTGGAAGCATACATTATATTATTCTCCGTATTTCTAGTTATTACTTACTGTCACTAAATTTCATTGCAGTGTCACATAAGCGAAATAAATTGCACGAGTTATCTCCCTTCCTACAGCGTTTGACTGTTACACGAATCAATTCCAAGCTGTTGCCGACACCAGTCTGAAAAAGGTCGGATGTACACTATCGGGCTAATTAATATGGGATTTTATGTGTTGATTTATTTATTTATTTATTAACATCTTTATGTTGGCATCTCCAACCCCAAGGGCACAAAACAACTTTATTGCATTGAAAATAATTGAGAGTATGTTCAAATTATAAAAAGTCGAAAGTGCACTTATAACTCAATACAACCGAAAACGTGAATAAAATAACAAGTTTTTATAGTCGTTAATGCTCCAAAGACTTGATGATTTAGATACACAGACCGACTTAGCCAATGGTGACACATTGTTTTAAGTGTACCTACGTCTATCTATAATGGTTGAAGTAACATCAAACCCGGCGTCTTGAAATTGAAGTGTATACCTTTATGGCGTCTGGGATTTCTACATGCGGTGAAGTAATTATTAGCTAGACGAAAAACTACGAAGATCAATGGGATTTGTATGTTTTCATGACAACATTCCACACAGACATTGGGGAATTTGGGTTTCGACATATATACATTGAGCAAACTAAGTAATTATTGGGGTTAAAAAAATAGATTTATTTACATATATATATGTTGTACCTACACTCTTACAAATTTCTCCACTGACAATGTTCAAATAGAATTTAAGTTTCGTTCACGCCATACTTTGAATAACTCTGTCAGCGGATTTTTAGAAAACAGCACGAGAAGACTGTTGAAAGCGTTCATCAATTGTAAATATTTTTATTTCCTTTTTTATTTTATTTTATTTACGTACAAAAGAGGAAAATGTATAGCATAGCTAGTTGACCAACGTAGTTATTTACAGCATACACGTCTGTACATTTTGTAATAATAAGCATGAAAAATATTTACATAAATATATAAATATTTACAAATTTCATAAAAGTTTCAATGCATTCTTTTGTTAAAGAACATAAATCAACATGTAAAACAGCAACGCATTAGTGACTGATATGAGTCCCACTACACATAAACATACACAAAGCATATGTGTATTTCAGACATTTGTAACGAACCCCTGTGCTCCGTCGCAAGATCACTCACTTCAAATGCTGCCAGTATCATGCGTCTCGCAGTCACAGTTTCCTCAGTTTCTGACGACATGTCAAATAACGAGGCTGTTGTAGAATCTTCCGACTGTAGTCAGATTCCCATACAATCAACAAATATTCACGCCTGGATTCTTCACAAATTCGAACTTTTCTCTCTCCTCATTTAACTTCCAAAAATAACTCCCTCGTGGAGGGCAAGGACAAAGGTCGGATTCACGGTGTTCACTGTATTTATCCAATCGAAACAATTTCATATCTAACTTTCACCTCAGATTTATATTGATAAACTTAAATCACCCTATAGACATATTATACGCAATTGTATAGATACTGAATTGTGGAATAAAATTGAAGTGTTTGTTAAAATTTCAAAGAACTACTTTGTTTGCCAATCAGCACGCGACAACACGCTGTTTCAACTATTGAACGAATTTGTGTGGAATGTCGATAAGGCGGGAATTTTAATTTTAAATATAGACTGTAAGTTAAAAAAGAACATAAGAGGCAGAGAAAACGTAAATATAAGTATTGAACTATTTTGTATGGTATTTATGATCTATTTGAATGACACAGCTTTGCAAGCAAACAAATCATAATGCGCGCACGCATTATGTTGTTTGCTTGCAAAGCTGTGTCATTCAAATAAATCATAAATACCATACAAAAACAGTTCAATGCTTAATTAACATACTTATTAGCTGCTTTATGTATTTGATGTTTATATACTCTTGCTTAAATATTTTCTAGACATGTATGTCATAATGTGTTTGAATATCTATACACGAAGAGTCATTAATCGCAGAATCAAAATTACTATATATATATGCTTTTATAGATTTTCATTAATCTCATTATTAAATTCTTTTCTTCATTTTTCTATTGTTGACTATGTGCCATATTTCTGTATCTACTTAGAAATAAACTTCAAAATTTAAAATTTTATAGCTTTGATAGTATTATTTTCTTTGTTCTTTCAATTTTCTAAATTTTGATCATCTCTATTTTAACAAATAATTTAGACATTAAAGGGGAAACATCTGGTGTGAAAATAAAACTTTGAGTTTCTATTGTAACAAGCTACAGAACCTTTTAAGTAGAATCCCTGGTCAGATTTGCTATCAAAGCAAACTACAAAAACATTTCAATCAGTAAATAAATACACAATATCCTGCATTTGATAAAGCCTGCTCATAGAAACAATCGGAGTCTCACAAACAAAATATTCCCTCCGTTCTATATTTGGAAAGATACGTCTCTATGTAGAGAAAGGCCGTTGACGAATCATTTGTGTAAACCACATAACTACATTGTAAGGGAGTTAAACCCGGCATTGGGTCCATGGGGTTAAGATCTAGAGCAGCTTGCTGCTGAAGGAGATACGTGTACTCAAGGTGCCCCACTAGTAATACAAAGGACAAAATGCTTATTAAAACAATTCGAAAATATCAGATAGGCATTCCCCCCAAAAATAAAACATAGTCGGAAGCATACATTATATTATTCTCCGTATTTCTTGTATTACTTGTCACATAAGCGAAATAAATTGCACGAGTTATCTCCCTTCCTACAGCGTTTGACTGTTACACGAATCAATTCCAAGCTGGACAAGCATTCTAAAAGGTCGGATATACACTATCGGGATAATTAATATGGGATTTTATGTGTTTATTTATTTATTTATTTACATCTTTATGTTGGCATCTCCAACCCCAAGGGCACATAACAACTTTATGGCTTTGAAAATAATTGAGAGTATGTTCAAATTATGAAAAGTCGAAAGTGCACTTATAACTCAATACAACCGAAAACGTGAATAAAATAACAAGTTTTTATAGTCGTTAATGCTCCAAAGACTTGATGATTTAGATACACAGACCGACTTAGCCAATGTTGACACATTGTTTTAAGTGTACCTACGTCTATCTATTCCGTCTTTGCGTATTGCAGAGTTATCTTCTCTTGGGAGCAGGTATTGATTGTTACGTCATTGGTTTGTGTGAGAAAATTACGTCGTTTTCTCAAAAACTGATGACGTTACTCTCACAAACAAGTGACGTAACAATCAATACCTGCTCCCAAGAGAAGATAACTCTGCAATACGCAAAGACGGAATAATGGTTGAAGTAACATCAAACCCGGTGTCGTGAAATTGAAGTGTATACCTTTATGGCGTCTGGGATTTCTACATACGGTGAAGTAATTATTAGCTAGACGAAAAACTACGAAGATCAATGGGATTTGTATGTTTTCATGACAACATTCCACACAGACATTGGGGAATTGGGGTGTCGACATATATACATTGAGCAAACTAAATAATTATTGGGGTTAAAAAAATAGATTTATTTACATATATACATGTTGTACCTACACTATTACAAATTTCTCCACTGACAATGTTCAAATAGAATTTAAGTTTCGTTCACGCCATACTTTGAATAACTCTGTCAGCGGATTTTTAGAAAACAGCACGAGAAGACTGTTGAAAGCGTTCATCAATTGTAAATATTTTTATTTCCTTTTTTATTTTATTTTATTTACATACAAAAGAGGAAAATGTCTAGCATAGCTAGTTGACCAACGTACAATGTAGTTGTTTATAGTATACACATCTGTACATTTGGTAATAATAAGCATGAAAAATATTTACATAAATATGATTTTTTTTTACAAATTTCATAAAAGTTTCGATGCATTCTTTTGTTAAAAAACATAAATCAACATGTAAAACTGCAACGCATTAGTTCTTACGATGAATGCAAATCTGTAACCAGAGGATTTAACACGAGGACACCACATCAGACGAAATATCATGGAAATGATGTAGCTGATTTAGATGATGAACTGTTTTATCGAGAAATGGATAAATTAAAACTTAATTCTGGTCAGAAAGAAAGCGAAATAAACAATAAATTTAGTAAGAGGAACGATTCCACTGCCAGACCCCAGTTGATCAAAGGTTGGTTAACGTTTACATGTGGTTAGTGAAAATGTTCAAATTTGAGTACAAGAAAATAAAGGACATTTGACATTTCACCACTACACGTTTGGTAAGACAGATCAGATCGATGTGTTTTGAGGATTTGTTTCCTGTGAAAACACCTGTTTTTAGTGACAACAACCTGAATTTTTCACTAACAACTGGTTTAAGTTAACAAACTTTTGAGCGACCTGGCCCCAGAGCAAAAACAGACTGTAGAAAACAAACATGACAGTAAGTGCTTCTGTAAACCTAAGGAAACACCAAGAAACCTTGGTTAAATGGGTAAAACACCATATAAATAGCGTCAGAAAAGGAAAATAAATAAGTACTCTTTTCACCACATGCCGCTAAGACAGCCGGGTTTCGTCACGACCACGTTGGTTTTATCCGGTTACTCTGGTTTCCTGTCACATTAAGACCTCCTACGCTCTTCCATCCGGACAAACAAGAATGATTGTTAAAGTTGTAATTATTTTATTGTCAGATGGACGGGTCCTGTTGATTCAGTGTCGTCATTGAAAACGGCTTCACTTTGTCCTGGGTCGTCAGGGATCTTCACACTTTCACGAATAGGAGACAACGTGATAGGCACCACATGTGGTGCTAGATACGCTTACCTGTCTGGAGCACGTGACTTCGCCTCCGGTTTTTTGTGGGATCAATGATGTATTCCTTTTTCTTCGCCTCCTCGTCTTGTGTTTATTACAAAATGTCTTCAGAGAACATACAAGATGTAACAACATGAATAGAAACAGTCACTCTACGTCCTAACTTCGGGTTTAACCCTTCATCAGGGATAGAATGGTCCTTACTCTTATGCCGCATCCTCATTTTATAGTGATGTGTATTTGTATCGAACATAAAAATAATGATATACAACATTTATATAGCACCCTATATAATTTGTAAAATTACTCTTAGGTGCTTGATAACATATGGATAATAGTATTAAATGTAGTCATAATCGTTAAACAAAAAAGGCATACAAATTTTATTACCAATATACATAAAGCAAGAAGATAATCATCTCAATGTGCACATAAATGTTATAAAGGGCGGTATGTACATGACGTCTGCGCCAAGAGCCTAAAATGCAGACGTGAAAGGATGAGTTTTTATGTCCTTCTTGAATTTGGTCAGGGTATTTGACTTTCTAATAGCAGATGGTAAACTATTCCACAACGAGGCCGAAACCCTTCCAAAGCACCGGTTTCCATAGGTCACAGTGCGAAAAGTTGGGACACACAACAATGATTCTGTCTGCTACCGCAGTGATCGTAAGGGCTGATACAGAGTAACAAGCTCACGTAGGTACTAGGGAGCAGTTCCGTTTATTGCCTTGTCTATGAACACCAAAATTTTGTACTGCGACCTGTATTGTACTGGTACAATATGAGTTATGTTGAAGACTTGTTGTATTCACGATGTGGTTTGACTTGTCCTGGTGTATTGATGTTTTGGTAGAGTTTGTAATTGTGTATTTAAGATTTGATATTACATGTCTGCTGACAATGTCTTCTGTATTGACAATAAGAATGTTTACCTTTTTTATTGACTATGTGAAATATATTGGTTTTTTTTATTGACAATGTTGGAAAGTTTGTCCTTTGTATTAACAACGTGAGATAGTTTGTCTTTTTGTATCGACAATGTGTAATAGTTTGTCTTCTGTATTGACAATGTTGGATAGTTCGTCTTTTGTTTTGACAATGTTGGATAGTTCGTCTTTTGTTTTGACAATGTGGAATAGTTTGTCTTTTTGTATTGACAATTAGGAATAGTTTGTATTTTGTATTGACAATGTGGAATAGTTCGTCTTTTGTTTTGACAATGTGGGACAGTTCGTCTTTTGTATTGACAATGCTGGATATATTGGCCTTTGTATTGACAATGTGGGCTAGTTTGTCTTTTTGTATTGAAAATGAGGGATAGTTTTTCTTTTGTATTGAGAATGTGGGATAGTTCGTCTTTGGTATTAATAATGTTGGATATATTGGCCTTTGTATTGACAATGTGAGATAATTTGTCTTTCTGTATTGACAATGTGGAATAATTTGTCTTCTGTATTGACAATGTAGGATTGTTTGTATTTTGTATTAATAATGTTGGATAGATTGTCCTTTGTATTGACAATGTGAGATAGTTTGTCTTTTGTATTGATAATGTTGGATAGATTGTCCTTTGTATTGACAATGTGGGATAATTTGTCTGTTTGTATTGACAATGTGGGATTGTTTGTCTTTTGTATTGACAATGTGGGATTGTTTGTCTTTTATATTGACAATGTGAGATAGTTTGTTTTTGTTTATTGTGGATTTGGAACAATTTGTTCTTGTATGATGTGGACGTTGACTTTTTTCCTTTTGTATTAACGATGGGATATTGGTAAGAAAAGGCGTTCAAAAAACGATTTATCCCTGGTATATAAGAGTCCGGGCTACCAATAATATACTAGCAGTTTAATATGTACATGTATTTTAATCGTCCTATACCAATTATTGTTTACAACCTTACGCCCTTTGAATTAAAAGTTTGTTTTAGTGAGTACTTAGACCTGTTGGAATAACGTATTGCGCCACTGTAAGGCCTAAATAAACCTCCGCTTATAACCTCTGACGATTCAATATGTCTGTCATGTAGGTTGAATTTATGTTCACGTGTCTTATTAAGGTTTGAAACGTTGATTAAAAATTTCTCCTTAAAGCCCATAAAACTAATTAAGGAACATGTTAATGTTCCGTGACAAGAACCGAGCGAGTTATTGCTCGTTAGTGCCGTTCCTCAGTTAAAACGATAGAGCTCCTAAATTTCACGTAACACTGTCGTTACCTTGTGTGATACTCGTAAAACTTCTCTACGGCTGTTGCTGCTGAACATGGCAGAAATTCTTAAGAGAATAGAACAATATTTTTTCCTCCATCTTTACCAAATGTCATGATTGCTTTGTTTAATTTAAAACTCATGGAGGTTTGCTGAATTGCTAGAAAGTTTAATCTTGAAACACCAAGACAAGATGGATAAAACTATGGACCAAGTAGCGATGAAAATGTAAATGCTGGCTATAACACTATCTCTGTTCGACAGGTTCTTGACAAGAAAGCCAAACTGCTGATACAAATTTGAATTTAAAACTACATCTGTAATAGTATTGTTTTTTTTTACTTCCAATATTGAAGATAACAGTATTACAATTTAGTGTATGACAACAAAAAGACAGGAAAGGCGAGAAGGAATTTACAGACGAACCAAAGGAAGACAGGAGGACCCAGGCACATGAGATGACGGGAAGCGCCCAGCCTCAGAAGCTAGTTTCTAGGGTTTATTGTCACCATAAAGGATGTGGCCTAATCAAAGTGTCATTATAATTTATAGAATAAGATTACTTTAAGCATTAACGATGTAATCTTATCAAGTTTTGATTCCTGAGTTAACAAAAACACAGTGTTACAAAAATGTATGAGATGCGTGGTACATTTTTGTATTTAAACCAATTACAGAATACACATGTCAAATATGATGCAGTCTTATTTTTCTCAGTTCTAATATTTACCTTATGCAATAAGCAGGCCTAAGTACGATATTCCAATAATCAGAGGAAAATAAATTCGCATTTTTTTCTTAATCACTCTAGGTATTATTACAATTTCCCACAAATATGAGAACGGCTCCTGGATGTAGCATTTTGATTAAAAGAACATTGAAAAAAAGACAGGCAATTCAACTTAAAGTGTATTTTTACAGTCTTTGTATTCATTGAATAGTTTTAGTCTACCTCAATACATGCTATCATATAATTACCACCGGGTTTACAAATAACAACTGATTTCCAAAATTAACACACCAGAGTCAACTAAAATACAGTATCTATTGTTTCTTCAACGTCATTCAAGAGCAATTTTACAGATTTTCTTCCAGGATATTTGACAATTAGCGTTTTTGTGTTACACTTTATATTAATCTCAAAATTTTGTCATTGAGAGTGTTCAGATAGATTTTAAGTGTCACATTTTCGATAGTTGTAGAATATTTTTTGCTAGAGATGGCTCATTTACATGTACTACATTAAAATATCAATTATATCATTAATTGTACATTTCTGCAAGAAAATATTTAATTGGGCCAATCTTTGAATGCCATAATCGTTTTTACAACTCATAAAACAAATACGTTTTCATCTATGAATAATGTAAAAGAAGTTAATCCCTTTTTCAGAATGAGATCCAGTATATATAATTATGTATTAGTTTTTCCTGTACAATTTATGCGCAGCATCTGTTTTGTAATTGCGCACAGTAAGACCGACGAACGTGACACACACACATGTGATTACACCTTTAAAATTTAGTAATATATACAGTATTTCTAAACATTTTCTTCAGATTGGTAAGTATGGATACTGAAAAGTTCTTTTTACACAACCAATACAATTTTCTATGTGACGTTTCGATGACTAGTACGATATGTACACTGTCACTTTCATTAAACAAAGCGTAGCTGAATTGAGACATTTCGGTACACTTACAGCGTAGCCGAAATCGACATCGATGTTGTGGACAGCTCATACGCTTCACTGGTCATTTGTCTAATGAAGGTGGCGGTGTACATATCGTACTAGTCATCGAAACGCCTCATAGAAAATGTTATTGGTTGTGTAAAAAGAACTTTTCATAATAGATACAGTATGCCACAAAAATACGTGTTGGCTAGTGTCAGGTTGTGTCAGGGTGTCAGGTTGTGCCAGGTTGTGTTGTGTCAGGGTTGTGTCGGGGTTCAGGGTTGTGTCAGGTAGTGCCAGGTTGTGTCAGGTTGTGTCAGAGGTTGTGTCATGTTGTGTCAGGTAGTGTCAGGTTGTGTCAGAGGTTGTGTCAAGTTGTGTCAGAGGTTGTGTCAAGTTGTGTCAGAGGTTGTGTCAGGTTGTGTCAGAGGATGTGTCAGGTTGTGTCAGGTTGTGAATTGATCCGGGTACATATAGGTACGTTTTCCAGTTTGTCTTCGTAGAGCTATTTGACTTTCTTGTGAAGTATGACAGCCACTAAGGAAGTAAATGGAACATGTATACTGATTTATGATCTGGTTGACAAAAGCATTAGATACCTCATTATTAGACGGTAACGGTTATTACCGAGAGCCTGTGCGAAATTTCCATCTGTATTGCCAAACAATATTACCAAATAATAATTAAAGCAGTAATTATATTTAAAATATTTAATAACATTTCACGTAAGATCACATTTGATATCAAAATAACACAAGGCGGTGATAAATGCAAAATTTAACATTGTGAGTGATTATCAAAACTAGTGTACGCGCCGGAAGTCGGCTTGTGTCGTGAATCCCCCAACAAAAGTCTATCGGGCGTGGAGGAGTGACAGTGACGCTCCAGAGTGGAGGCGTGGCTAAGTCTATCTGGAGTGGTTGAGTGACAATGTCGCTCCAAAGTAGATGAATGACTAAGTCTGTCCGGAGTGGACGAATGTCCGTGTCTGTCTGGCGTGGCCGAACCACTTGACCGCCTTGGGTCACACCAGTGATCCTCGATTTTCTCGTACCCACTGTCAGGGCTGCCACTTGTCCTAGAACTGTGGCGATGGAGGGAGGGGTACTGTGGAATCGGAACAAATGTTGACGGATTCGTGTTATAATTCACAAATTTTGTTTCCCCGGGAGAAAACTGAATTGAACAAGAATCGTCCGCCCTAGGTGGAGCTGTAGGGATGTTCCTCACAAAAGGTTTGGACATGTGGTCCAACTGTAGCATTGTTTGAGCGTAAGGCTGCACATGAGGGTCCGGAAGGGGAGGAGCTCCGTAGTAAGGAGGGGCTCCCGCCTGAGACGGAACCAAAAAGGACGGGGCCATAATGGGCGGAACACCCGGATCCACTTTGTAGTAACCGTGACTGGACGAGCTGATTGTTGATCCCCTAGGGGTGGGAGGATCTGGTGTGTGCGGTTCCAGAATAAAGTAGTTGTTCGGCGGTAGTGGAGGGTTGTTATTGTGCTCCATATTTAAATTGTTCGACTTTGCCGCCAAAAAAGGATCATCCTCACGTGATTTTTCGTACCGGGATAACTCTAGCACAGGGGCGATTTCCTCGTAGGCATTCTGTAGGGAAGAAAATAAAATAAAAATAAGAATTATTCATATGAAGGATATTACAATTTACCTTTGAATTTACTCCTTTTAGTTATGCAAATGACATGCATAATGTGTCTGACGTGCACAGACCACCCAATATAATTTAGAGTTTTTTGTCCACTGCGAGCAGAACCACGGTGGTTTATATAGTACCAGATGTTCCTCAGTAAAGGCGATACTATGTAAAGTAAGGTATGAAATACAACATGCGAAGGATATCTTGTTTTAAAGATTTACATATTTTAGATTGATGTTGACGAAAGAGTTCCCACTATGTTATTTGATTTGTGTATCTGATCATACGGCGTTGCTGTATCTAAGAAATTAGCTATATTTAGAATCTACAAGTCGATGTCAAATAAAACGTACAAAAACAGGAAGCTGCACCAATGATACCGAAACCGGACGCCACTACTATTTCTGTAGATCTATAAGATAATGTTGTATTTAATTTCAACAGTTTGTACTCGAGCCAAAAGCTCGCAATAACACTGTGCATACATTTATTTCAATGGCACTGCTTGTCTGGTGAGGAAAACGGGACTTCATACAGACGCTGACAAATCACAACGGTTGTATTCATATAGCAAACATCCGTGTGGACTGCAAAGTGAGAACAATTTATTCTATGAAAAACTGTCGTAAAAGATTCTCGAAATTGTAATTTTATGTCAATGTGCACGTAAAAATACCTTTGTTGTAGTTTATTTCCGTTCAAATATAGAACGGTTTTGTAGCAATAAAGAGTCGAGTTACAATTCAAGCTATTTAACTAGCTTGAAACTAGTTCACATCTATTGGAAAATCGTTTTTGTTTGTGTCCGGTTTCACGGGGCAACTTCCGGTTGAACGGTAGTGCTCGGAATCAAAGTGCTCGTAAATGTCCTTCTGACATGATGCAAAAGCATAACTAAGAAGATGTCGAAAGAGGTATATGTAAATACGTGTTGTGTAGAATGAAATCCATGTGTGAGGGTGCGCAGGTGTTTTAGGAAGTTCGTGTGAAGTGATACACAATCTAATTGGATGTCAGTATCATATTTCTGTCTCATATTTAAAGGTTATCATAAGTGGAATAGTTTTGACCTGATAAACGGGTCTAAACCAGCAATAGTTCAACATCTTTCGACTAGAATAGTGTAGCTTAGAGAAAAATTATTTTTCTCCGGATCAGATCCATTATAATGTCTATTGGAAATGAACACACGTTTATTTCAGACTTAAACAAAGATGACTATAGTCCCATTTAACTACATAACATTAATTGGAACCTAAAGTTAAACATGAAACCACAGAAATAGTTGCAATTTTAATTAAGAACGCTACAAAAACAAATAATTGGTTACAATTTAATTAGACCTGATACAAGACCTACAGCAATGGTAATGATGGGTGTGATGGTAAATATGAATGTACTCAAACGACACAGGAAAAGATGTGGATTATTGTTTAGATGAGTACAATAAACAAGATACAAGATTTTCTATTTAACGTCGTATGTTTAAAACAATAAACATTAGCTTTTTTTTACAGTTTTACAGTAGTTGAAGCTGTCAAATATAGTACGAATGCGATTCCATCATTTCGTAAATAGTGCATAGTCATTCCATTTAAATTCACAACTTTACAAATAAGATTCCTAACTATATATTGACCAATACACACCAATACTGATCAGATCACACCACACCTTACACTGCCCACCCCCTCCCGAACCCCCTGTTCCCCTTCGTTGTTAACTGTAGAAAGTATCACAAGTCTTACCGAGAGTTCATCACTGTCACGTGTTGATTTTTCACTGGTACCTGGGTCCCCTAGATGGCGCTTGCTGTAATTAAAAAATGCTGATGTCAGGGAAACGTATAATTTTAATGAGCATGAGAGCCGCATTAATCTAATTTTGTGTAAGAGACATTATTAAAAAAAAATAAAACATTAGAATTATGTCCTCACTTCCGGTACTTCCAGAAGCAAACTGACTTCATCTCGAAAACGTTAATTACTTTTTGGAACCTGATAACTAACGTCAATGTTGAATTTCAATTACACGAAACAAATACAAAAAACCCGTACGTAAACAAATCAAGAGACCGCCAATGTAATCATCTGTTATAGTAATCTGGGGATATATTTGGCAGCAGCGGAATCCAATTATTTTGTTGTTGCCTTTGTTATGACAATATTATTATCCTATGAAATATTTTACAGGTCTATATTAAATTCCCCGGGGAAAACTTAAAAGTGAAATAACAACTCATAAAACCATGAGATCCGCTCGTTCTCCACTATACCTCCTGGGCATGTGTGCTCTCTAAAATTCAGTTACGCGATTCTAAAACCCGAACCAAGAGAGCTAACCCACACTCTCCTCGTATAAGTAATAAAGCAACGATAAACCTTTTAAACGGAAGTCACGGTGGTTGACCCTCAGCAAATATCGACATCGTAATATGTTGATGTGTAAAACACTATTTTGATTGGATGTACTGTTGCTTTGATGGATTGTAGTGTTGTTTTTTTCTTTGTTATTCTGTTGCTTGATTTGATAGGTTGTAATTAAATTGGATTGAAATGCTGTTTTGATGCATGGGTTGTAATGCCATTGGGTTCGAAATTATTTGGTTGGTTTATAGACTATTTTGGTGGGTATTTGATGGCTTGTAGACTATTTTTATGGGTATTTTGATGGCTTGTAGACTATATTTATGGGTATTTTGATGGCTTGTAGACTAATTTAATGGGTATTTGATGGCTTGTAGACTATTTTTATGGGTATTTTGATGGCTTGTGGACTATTTTTATGGGTATTTTGATGGCTTGTAGACTATTTTGGTGGGTATTTGATGGTTTGTAGACTATTTTGGTGGATATTTGATGGCTTGTAGACTATTTTTTATGGGTATTTTGTTGGCTTGTAGACTATTTTTATGGGTATTTTGATGGCTTGTAGACTATTTTTATGGGTATTTTGATGGCTTGTAGACTATTTTTATGGGTTGTAAACTTTCTTTATGGGTATTTTGATGGCTTGTAGACTATTTTTATGGGTTGCAGTGTATTTTAAGGTTTGTAGAACATGTTGGCTAGGTTATAAAGCATTTTGCTTGGTTGTAGTGTATTTTAATGGTTTAGGCTGTAGTTCTCATTGATTGGAATGCCTCCCTCTATTATAACTTAGTGTATATTGCCATCTTGATCAGCTGCAGTACTTTAAATTTACTCTGAAATGTTACTTTTGATGAGTAATTTTCGGTGTTACCAACACGGAAAAGAAATTAACATGGATAACACATTTTTACGATGAAACGAATAGAATTTCACGGAACGGTTTCTTTTTTTGGTTATTAAAAATATGAAATAATTAAAATTCATTTAGGATACTTTAATAGTCTAGCATTTCTTTGTGACAGAATCAATTTCCCCTGCTGGCCTCAGACCACAGTAATTTCATGAAATATTGGTAACTAGATAGGTTTGTGCTGTGTACATATCGGAGGAGAGCTGGACAAAAACTCCGGCTCCTATTTAAGGGAGAGGCGTGCACCTGTAATGTGCGGCTGACTTTCTCCCAGACCTCAACATACGGCATCGTTATCTTCTAGTTCTTTTTCCCGTCAAGAATAAATAGTATTTTGTTTAATTTGAATTCATTAAATCGAAAGCACCTCAGTCATTACGTTACAAAATGAAAAATAATAATATCAAACTTCTGTATGAAAATAAAAAGAACAAAACTCGTATAACAATTTGGACAGAAAGAAATATCTATTTGTTTAAAGTTGACGATGCTTTAAAAAGTTACACAAGATGAATCACGAACGTGTACGATTTCATGCAAATAAATCAGCCTTGTAAGGAGTACTGTCACTCGAGGAAACTTGAACAGATTCCAGATCCATATACGATTTTTTTAGTTTCCAGTTTTCTATTTAATTTGATAAAAAGAATTACAACCCTAATCCGCCGTAAATATAAACTAATGGTGTAAAAGGAGAGGAAAATTACAGTGTAGGTCTGAAATACCCAGCGAGATATTTAATTTTCATCTCTCTTTGTGTTGGCGAGAACCCGTGTGGGCATTGATGAATACATTTTTCTTGCTTGCATTGTTTCCTGTGTGACATTCTACAATAACCTGGCTCCACTTATATCGTGAACAAGGACAGTTGGTCTTGTATTTGTTATATGTATGTTATCTCCTGTGTCTAGCATATAAACCACAGTCGTTCTAAAAATTCATTGTTGTTCTAAAAAGAAAAGGAGATAAAGTTTATTTATTATTAATGAAGTCTATTCTGGTTGTCAGATATAATACCATATAGTTATGATAACCTTAATAAATACGCAAAAATACTAGACTTGAGTTAGAACAAAGCTACATGTACAATATTCTCTACAGAAATTAGTGTTTTACGGCCATATTATATTCTATAATAATCCGGTCCGTTGATGTCAATGTTCTCTGTAGAAAATCAATACAAACATAGCGAGGTGCACTATACCGTATTAGCAACCTTGCATACTATACTTCAATCTTCAGAAAACGACGTAATTTTCTCACACAAACTAATGATGAAACAATCAATACCTGCTCACAAGAGCAGATAACTCTGCAATACGAAAAGACGGAATACGGTAGCTACATGTAAACATGTTTTATAGTTAATATCAACTTGTTTTTACACGTACATTGGTTGAATATTAATATTTTCAACTTTTATGTGTTTTACCTTTTCGTAGTTAGTTAGTTACAGGTGATTTGCCTGGTATTAAAATGTTTTACTGTACCATAGTTAAATATAAACAGTTTTATCGGTAATGTTTAGTTTAATATTAACATGCACTTTATTTGTAACGTAGTTAAATATAAAATATTTTTCCTGGCCCATAGCAAAAACTTAGTTAATTTTAACATGTCTTGTACCTGTCCCATAGTTAAATAACATTAACATGATTGTGACAAGAATGAGTCTATTCCGTACAACAGTACACCTCAGTGCACACCTGACCATAATACCTGTGATACCTATACCACAGGTTACAGGCCCTACCTACAGGGTAGATTACATAACACCAACAGTCAGGTGGATTGTTCTTCGTCTATGAATGACAGCTCTTGGCATATTTACTCTTTTAATTTGTTTAGACATATTTTTATGAAACGACATGGATATCTTACTGAGCCATTTTTGTATGATATTTTGTCAGTATGTGTGGATGTGTTTTTTGGTTAGAGAACGAGACACGACTCCTTGGCGATTCTGTCTACGTGTGACTCAAGCGTTTGTCTATGTGTGATTTGTATGACTCGAGAATTTGCCTAGGTCACAAGCCTCCGTCTTTGTCTGTAGTCTTTCTATATATGACTCGAGCCTGGTGTATAGGGGGTTTGGCTCGGCTTGACCTTTGGCTATGAGAGTTGAGTATCTGTCTTAGAGAGATTTGAGCTTTGTCTAATTGCGATTAAGGCACCTGTCTTTGTGAGACTTGAACCTTTGTCTATGTGAGTTCAGTACTTGCCTATGTAAGATGAGTATTGTCAGATTAAGTTGACTATTTGTCTATGTGAATTGGGTAGTATTTGTCTATTTAAGTAACGTATTTGTCTATGTGTGACTAGGGCAGCTGTCTTTGATAAAATAATTCACACAGGTCTGGATCAAAAGTTGAAGAATTAAAAAAGAATATGTAATTGCTATCAGACCGAATTTCATCTTCATCAACAGTTACGTGTAATGACTTACGTAATGTCATAAAATAGACGAGACATATTTTAAATGTCAATGCACCTTTTCAAGCACGAATATATTTTGATACAAATGTATGTTCATTTTGGAAATGATGAGTTAGTATTAAGTTCTAACTTCCTGCTAAAATATATCCTATGCGTGTTAGTAAGTCGTCATTAAATATTGCAATCTGATTAAACAAGAGGCCCATGGGCCTTAACGGTCACCTGATATATTTATACAGAGAGTTGATTTCGTTTTTAACATGAACAGAAATATTATTCAAAGTGACAAAAAACAATAAAACTACCTTATTCAATATCAAGCATACAGATTTCAGAATAAAAAGGATTTGAAACTAGCACCTCTGATTCTAAACAAGGAAAATGAAGAAATTTTAGCACACTGACTCCCTTGAGCCCCACCCTACAGCCCTTGGGGGTAGGGCTGGCTCAAAATTTTCAAAGTATCAAACTGTCAACTCAAGGTTATAATTCCAATCAAGTAATTAACATGTAATATTCAAAGTATCATTTGCCATTATAAACCATAATAAATTGTGCCCCCCCCCCCCCACTCCTTCCCCAGGGGGTAAACTAAACGTGAGACCCTAGGCTCATAAACCTTAAGACCCTTCCATCTATGAAGAGTATTTGATTCTACCATATCT